>NW_010114985.1:29181-77589 GCF_000699245.1 Pterocles gutturalis | reverse complement strand
CACTCTTTCTTTGAGACAGTAAATCTAGAAATTACATATAAAAACTGTGCACAAAGGATCATTATTTGGGTTGTAAGGTTAATTGCTCTGAAGTTAAGGCAAGTGAGATTTATGATTGCTTGCACAATGGACCCCTTTTGCATATACTTTAGGATTGAGTTGTTAATTAAATTAACATCTACTATTCTAGACCTTTGCTTTTCTCTGCATGGAGAGGTCCAGGTTCAGATTGTAACTATAAACCAGCAATAAATGCTAACTTCAAAGTTTCTGCCTAAATCTAAACACCAGAGGAAATAAATTTTCCTGTACCCTTCTTCTGTATATTGGGGTTTTTTTTATCCTCTTCTCTATAATGAAAAGCTAGCTTAAACACCATGAACTCTGTTATTAAAAGTGGTTGATAGAAAAATGGCACTGCGGAGCCCCCCTATATTTCTTGTTTCTTGAATCTTAGTTTGAGATTAAATAAAAATGTTTTTATTTTTCTAATTGTTGAATTTGTAACATCAACTGGCAGGTCACTTATGCATTGTAGCTGGCCACAAAAAGCCACAGCCAAAATTTGAGACAGAGCTCTGATCCAAATATTAAATAGCATGCACTATATAGTAGTCCCAGGCTGCCCAGAGAGGTTGTGGAGTCTCCTTCTCTGGAGACATTCAAAGCCCGCCTGGATGCGTTCCTGTGTGATCTGATCTAGGTGTTCCTGCTCCGGCAGGGGGATTGGACTAGATGATCTTTCGAGGTCCCTTCCAATCTCTAACATTCTGTGATTCCCATAGACCAGATAATAGTCATGTTGAAGAGTATTTCTCTTGAGCATTTCCAGACACAGTGAGGATGCAGGAAGACCCAGTATAGCATGTACAAGAAGTAAAAACATCCTAGTCTGAAGGGGTCACAAGGACTATCCCTACCTGTTTCTTGGGCAAATGAAACAGGATAAGATGAAAAAAAAAAACAGACCCTTTTTACAGCCCCCTCTGCCTGCAACCACATGCTTGCACACTCACACCTCTATCAGCCCTGCTGGCTGCATGTGTTGAATTTCACACCTCTTGAATAGGCAACATCCAGGTCTTACTCTGATTTGTATAGATTTTAGCACTAAATAAATGTGTTTCCTTAATGGCTACCACTGAAAAAAATCATCTTCAGCTTGGAAATGACTTTTCTTTGCCTACCTACAAGCACTTGTCCTCAGACATGTTTTCTGCTCAGATCCGAGCACTCAGTCCTTGCAAGTGTTATAATAAATACATATATTTACTCTTTGGATTAATGATGGGCCTGAGGAAAAGAAAATGAAATTTTTTTGTTTTTTTGTATGTGAACTTTGTCAAAAAGACTTCCAGGCCATCTTTGAGCTGTTCCAGGTTGGGCTAGGTATATGCCAGGGCTCATCAGCTTGAGAGGGAGTCATGTATCGCCTGGGGGGGAGAGAGAAGCCACCTTTTCCACTGCCACTAAGGGTTCATATATATGGAAAGGTAGCGTGAGTTTATTTGTGAGGACCTGTTAGAATAGTGCGTGGTCTGGTAAGGTATATAAGTAGGTAAAAGCTTAGAAGGAGCAACTGCTGTTGGCTCCTTGAGTTCAGATGAGTTCAGAAAATCTGTGCATTAACTGTAAAATCTCTGTTCTGGTTGATAAAATTTAGATCTCCAAATATGCATTTGAACTTTAGTCTGGATTTCATTCACAATTTCTAAGCTTATTTTACTACGGTTACAAGAGAAATGCTTACACTTACTTGGACAAATTTTGCTCACAGTTTCAGAGGTAAAAATTCATTACAGCCATGGGATTACTTCAGATTTTGTCTCTGTGAAAGTCTAGTAGTATGTCTGAATAAATGACAAGTGATGTGATTGCTCCCAAGGAGACTGGCGTATTGTCAAGTACCTGCTTATTTAAATACCTTATTTTCTTTGAGTGTTATCACTAACATTTTTGCCTACATATACAAACATGTCACCTGAAATACACTGTATTTTCAGTTCAGTGTCAGCTGCCTATATTTAGACCTTGTTTGAGATAGGAACCAGTCTGAGGAATGCAGAGTTCACTGCAGACAAAATCTGGGTCATTTGTGTGTCAATATAGCTGTGGGACTGCCTCACCTTTCTCTGCATATAAAGGATAATAAAGTATACCCTTGGAGAAGGAATTCAGGAATGCTCTGCATCCCTTTGCAGAAATAAGGTCGTAAGCTTTCTCTGCTCTCTTTACTTTCTGACAATTCCTGATGGTTATAAGAAAATATAATTCCTTGACAATGTTTAGTTTCCTATTCACATTTTTGTTCTTGCTCATCCACTCATTCATTCACTAATTTTGCTTACAAGCCTTTATTGTCTTTTAGTCACAAATGTATTTGTTATCTTATTTAATAACAGTCTCTTTTATTAACCCAACATACACTTTTATTCTTTTCCCAATTCTCTCATCTCCTTTTGTGTTTTCTTTCATCTTTCTCTCTCATGTGTAATTAAGATTAATTAATTAGTTAATTCCCTCTTTCATAGTGTTCAGCTGAAAAAATTAGCTAAAAACAGTGTGAAAATGCTAGAATATTGGTCTGTGGCTATTTCTTTTATGAAATTAAATCAGCACTTTGGTCAAAGCTGAGAGTGACTAAAAAGTACATCCTTCTCTGCTAGAGTGACCACCATGTGCTCTGATGAGTGGAACTGTTCTTAATCTGATTTTTTTTCCTTGTTGAGCTTGCCTATTTATCTGTAGTGAGACAGTCAAACATCTTTGTTGTCAAGGGTTTCTAAGTTTTAAGTTTTCTAAGTTTTTTTTAAGTTTTAAGCTTTGCTAAAAAAATAATGGATAATTTCAGCTGCTGTGGCTCTTCAGCTTTGTCAGAAGGAAAAATAAATGCAATCCTGATGTTGCAGTTTGGTATATGTTGTTTGCTAAGTTTTTGGAGACACTAGGGAGCTTTGAGCTCTGAAAGTAAGTTATTTTACTTCTAGTTGTTTAAACTCTTGAGAGAGAAACAGTAGCTATTCTGGTAGTAGATTTTCAGTGTCTCCATTTAGAAAAGCTAATATACTGTTTTCCCTTGAAGAAGAAATTACTGAAGCTGCCCAAGAAACACTATCTTAACACTGAGTGAATGATATTTGCCCTGTTATGAACTTCCCACTTTTAAGGAGAATGACTAAGATGACTGTGGTATTGCAGCTGCAACAACATCTGGAGTCCTCAAATTACCTTGACTAGTTAGACGGATTTAGGTCTGAGTGTAGCACAGAAATGTCATTGTTTGTCTTGATGTTTCTGTTGTTCGATGAAGATTATCAATTATTTTAGGTCTGCCAGCTTCCCTTAATAGTGCTGTCATGCTATGGTAACAGCAGAGATAGTGGTCATTTCCCTTCTTATGGATCCTGCAGAATCAGGTCATTCCTGAGTGACGCTGCTTCTCACTCGGAGAAAGTCTAGGAAGTAGTACTCCATGACTGGTCAGCCACCTGGAGACATTTTTTACCCAGATTATGGTATTATGGTTGTTGTTTTAAGTTACTCTTATATGTGTTTCCAGGGGGCAGAAAAAAGAGGCCACTCCTATTCCAATTAACTTGTTCCAGATCACAGGTTGTATTGCAGGTGAAGCCCTCTCATTCACCCAGCAGTCAAAAATGGCCTTAATGTCTACAAAATGAAAAAGAACAAAAAAAAAAAAAAAGAACATCTTTACTCTCCTTCCTTAAAAATTTTACATATGTGTGATTAAGATGAGTCATACACTTTGGATGTAAGGGATGCCATCCAGAGGGACCTTGACAGGCTTGAGAGGTGGGCCTGTACAATCCTCATGAAGTTCAACAAGGCCAAGTGCAAGGTCCTGCACGTGGGTCAGGAAAATCCCAAGCACAAATACAGGCTGCGAGGAGAATGCGTTGAGAGCAGCCCTGACGAAAAGGACTTGGGGGTGCTGGTAGATGAGAAGCTCAACGTGAGCCAGCAGTGTGCACTTGCAGCCCAGAAAGCCAACCGGATCCTGAGCTGCATCAAAAGAAGCATTAGCAGCAGGTTGAAGGAGGTGATTCTCCCCCTCTACTACACTCTCATGAGACCCACCTGGAGTACTGCATCCAGCTCTGGAGTCCTCAGCTCAAGAAGGACATGGACCTGTTGGAGCAAGTCCAGAGGAGGGTCACAAACATGGTCAGAGGGCTGGAGCACCTCCCGTATGAGGACAGGCTGAGAGAGTTGGGGTTGGAGAAGAGAAGGCTCTACAGGAGAGATGGGGAAATATTCTTTATGAGGGAGTGTAGTGACAACAGCTGTAGTGATAGTGTAGGGGTAACAGCTTTAAGTTGAAAGAGGGTAGGTTTAGACTGGATGTTAAGACGAAGTTTTTTACTAGAACAGCTTGTTCAAAGAAATTGTGGATGCCCCACCCCTCGGGGGGTTCAAAGCCCGGGCGGGAGAGGTTTGGGCTAGTGGGAGGTGTCCCTGCCCATGGCAGGGGGGTTGGAACTAGATGATCTCAAAGGTCCCTTCCAACCCAAACCATTCTGTGATTCTGTGATTCTGTGATTCTGTGATTCTATGATTCTGGGGAACAGCAAATAAAAATACCTTCTATGTATCTCCACCTCCTATGCATCAGAACAAGGTGGCGTCAGTCCTGCCTTCATCTGAAGCCCGTGCAATTCCCCACCACCTTTTCTTGTGCTCCCAGCAGGTTGAGGCTCTTGCGAACTCTGCTGTGTAATAACATGAGTGACAAGGTTCTGACATGACTTCTCTATTTGGGCCAGAAGGGTGGATAAAGCCACCTATGTCATTCAAATGGTAGCTACAGGTTTTTTTACTCTGTGGGGTTTTACCCACCATTTCAAGGCATCTGTGTGTCCTTTTAATAGTATGAAAAGGGACAAAGGGGCTGTTGTATGGGTTGAAATCACATCCTTAATTCTTACACATTTTTGTAATAGAACAGCATAATAGAAAGTAGCTCAATGCATTTTACTTGGAAATTGCAATTAGTCAGAAGATTGTAAGGAGGCAGACCCCAAACCTAGTTTCAATACCATTTCCTTTAGTGAGTTTTACACATTACCTTTTCAATAAGTGGTGACAGGTGGTGCATTTCTAGGTGATTATAGCATATGTCAGGTGGAGTTAATGGGCACAAGGCCAGAGGGAAAGTGAATAACTACTTGAGATGTACAGTAATCCCTTAGAAATGCACTGCCTTATTCCCTCCTGGTATTATAAAATGATGTTTATTAAACAACATGAACCAAATCCTGAGGGGCACTAGACCTTTGATACTAATACTGAGTTCACAGGGAGACTTGATGCCAAATTGGTCAGGAAATAGCATATTTACCTCAAATCTATCCACCTACAAGAACCCATCCTTGACATGATTGTTGCATCTATGTCCCTAGTCTTGGAATGATGAATGATCCACATCTGGAGGCCAGGTCTTTAGGTAATGGTATATGTTGATTAACACTGGCTAAAGAACTAGCCCTTAATTTAATGCGATATGTTGATGTGGCAGGGTCAATAAATGACTGCAAATAAAGTGAGAGCCTTAATTTGTAGATTCTGAGAGACTGTATATGTTGGAAAGACCGTTTAGTCCATGCTGCTTTTCTTGGCAGAATTTTGTAGACCATCTTCAGAAAATGGCAGTCAGTTCTCAGCTTCTGAGTGATGGGCTTTAAATCAGATCCTTTGTGTTAGTCTCTTGGGTCATTTTGAAATTAACTGACTTGGCTTTTCATCAGTTAAAAAAAGAAATAAGGCTAGATCTTCCCATCAGATTGTTTTCAGTCATAACCCAGTGCCCACATTTCAGCTGTACTCATTTATAACAGCAGAAACTTTGCCCCACATATTTTAATAATGTGTCAAGTTGATTTTATAGGCAGTAGCGTTATAATAAACTTCTTCAAACTTAATCAAGCTTACTGATTTATTTGGATAGTCAACAGTAGTATCTGATTTTCATTCCAGTATGGATTAGAAACAAATTCCTCATACTTTGAATTATTTTCTTTTATCAGATGTCTTGTTTTCTAGCCAACCCCTTACTGAGTCTGGATTCAGATTTGGAGATATAACTATCTGTAATTTGTAACATCAGATGCATACATTTTGTATCAGTTTAAATCAGGCAACTTGATTAGATTTGGAAGAAGGTATCATGATAACAGTACTACCACTTGCTCTATCGTCTTGGCAGATTTCACAATATGTGGGACAGATTTTCAGTAGATAATTAACAGTCTGATTACACTCTCCCCACAGAATGCCTTTAGAGAGATTTTTAATCTTTGGGGGGGCAGGGGGAAGAAAGAAGGAAAGAAGGAAAGAAGGAAAGAAAGAAAGAAAGAAAAAGAGAAAAACAAAAAAAAGGTCTCCAAACCCCATAGAGAACCCTCTCACCATTCAGATGAAACAGCAGCCTTTTTCAGAGAGGGATGAATCCAAGTTTCTGAAATGCCACCTTGCTGTTTGCAGTTCTACATTTCCGCTCTTGGCTTCAGCATTCTGATGCAGAACTGCTACATGTTCCTGAAAAAAACATTGAAGAACTCTGTGGGACAGATAATCTTGCTTCCTGGCCAGTTTTACTTAGTAGAGAATTTACTAAATAGGAACCAAAACTGAAAAAAAAAAGGGGGGGGGGAGGATGGCAGGACAGTGGAGAAGTTATTACTTGGGCCAGATGTGGGATGGGGTAGAGATGAAGACAATGTAAGGAAATTGAGAAGAAAGGAAGGCATGGAGCAAATAGCTAGCAAGAACAGGGCTAAAAATATCCAGTCAGTTTTGGGAATATCCAGAGGTTCCTGCTTTGACTCTGGCAGCTGAAATCTGTGGTTGAATATTTTCCCTCTGAATCCACATGACAGCATTATAACAGCTCTAGAAACATCATCATTATTTTGTACATCGCTATGACCTTTCCTGGCGGATGCAGAATCCCTACTGCTTGATAACTCAGCGTATAAAAGGAAACCTCTTCCTTTTTTTTCAGTATGAATTACTTGGAAGAAGAGTTTGGGGGAGTCTTCTTCCTCTACGTGTTTTCTCTGAGGAGCATTTTGTCAGGTGGTCAGTGCTGCCGTTGTGTTGTGGAGGTGTACAAGTTCCTCATTCCCAAAGGACTAAGCAAATGCAATGGACTATATGACCCACTTGGAGACATACATATCTCAAGAGAGTTGAAGATACCCGGACTGTCCTACTGAGCATTGTCAAGGTGGCTTTTTTCTGTAGTGAGACAGGTTTGCATTATTTGGATTTTGAAGAGGTATCCTATGTATCCTTGAGTATGTACTTAAGAGAGATTTAATAAGTTATGTTCAGTGTAGCAGCTAAAGAGCAGCTAATTATGAAAAACATATTATTGTAGAACAAACAGGCATGCAACAAAAACATCTATTACATAAATTGTTAATCCATAAAAAAAAATATGTTCCTGAGACCATTGGTATTTATTTAATGTACAATTACTGTCTAATTTAATCTAAATTACATGCCTGCTTGAGACATGTAATTTGAAGTGTTACTGAGCTTCCTTCTCTGGTATTAAAAGCAAGAAACCAGCAGCTAATGCCTAGAGGCCAGTTCTCTACCATTTAAGTTCAGGTACCTCAGCACTAACATTCATAATTTCAGCCATTTGGAAAATGGTTTTCATAAGAGTGTATTTGGCATAAAAATCTCCCATTCTCCCTCCCTCAGGGGCACATCCTGCCAACTGAGTCAAACCTCTGACTTAATCCAAATGATGTTTTGATTGAATAAAAGGTCCTGAATTAAGACCTGAGAAGAAAATGTGTTTTCTTATCATAGGACACAAGCTTTGCAAAATGTTCTAGCTCCTGCCAGTGCTGGAAGGGTAAATTATCATTTGACTCCTGTATGGATATATTTATTTAGGACACGTAGCCTGATGACTCAGGAAGTTATGTAAAAACTGACCCAGTTAATTTTAGATGCTATTGTTGGAAGAATATCAATGAAAATTAATCAAATAATCACGAAAGAACCACAGGGAAGGAGCGGAGAACACTGGTGGGTAGACTTTTGGCAGTGAACATTGCAACAGTTTTAATGACAGAAAAACACATTCTCGAGTAAATTAAAGAGTAATGACATGATTAAATGGTAAATAATAGTTAAATACATGCTTGGAGGTCCAGAACAGAGACTGTGGAGTTTTTGTTTTGCATGTATTCCTCTCCAGGCTTTTCTGAGTAGCCAGAGGAGCTCACCAAAACTCTGCCTGTAATTTAGGGTCAGAGTGTAGCTTTTAAGACACTGAAGCTGAAAGAGCTGTTGGGGCCCCGCTGCTGAGACTGAGAAAGCTGAGGCTTTCTCCATAACTCCAAAGCTTCACCAACCTTTCTGCTGTTGACGTGTCCTTGTTCCTCCACCAGCCGCCTCCCCCGAGCAAGGGCCAGCGGCATGGCTCTTCTCTCCTCACTGCACTGCCACCCAAAAACTGACTGTGCAGGAGACATCTGCTCTCCTTATGCACAGCGGGGGAGAGAGAGGGGGTCTGTCTCCTGCTGAGGCAGGTTTAGTCCCCACTGACTGGGCTTTTGCACGTTTGCTGGCGAGCAAACTGAAGTTGCATATATGGTTGTTTATGCAAACAAGGAGTGCTTTGGTGCTGGCTGGGAGTGTACCCCGTCCATATGGTTCCTTTCCCTGTCTGCTGTGGAAAGGATGTGAAAAGAATAACATTCACAAGTTGTCTTCATTCTCAAATATTTCTTTCTCAAAATGGGAGGCTGTACATACAAACTTTGACTTGTTGGCTTTACCGTGTCTAGCTGTAATACAAAACACAGTTGTGTGATGAGTCCACTGGAGGGGAACTGGCCTGATTCAGAAGCCCTTTACCTGCTTTCTGTTTGCCATTTTCCATTTCAGGTTGTCAGACTAAGGATACTTCAAAATGAAAATAGAAAACTGAAATAACTCAGGGTTCTCTTTTTATAGGCTTTAACATTTTCTTGGTTTTTCAGAAAGTCCAGATAGAATATAGTTGCTCCAGCAACTTTGGCCAAATGAGGCAGAAGCTTCACCTATGTCATTCCTCACTGTTTGGCAGAACTAGAAGGAGCACATGGGGAGTTTATCCGTTACAAAATTTAAAAAAAAAAAAAAAAAAAAAAAAAAAGCAGGGGTCTTAGTGCTATACTGGGTCAGTCCACTGAAAGCTGAATTACTTGCTTAGGTGGTAGTTCAAGTGATCAACACACTGTGTCCTTCAATAACAGCCTGGCAGCTTGCTCATTAGTATAATACAGTAATAGTTTTCTCTTTCTGCCTTCCTATAATATAATTTTTTCTTACAAAAGGCTGAATACTGTATCTCTTCCACGAATAGTACTGGAGAAGGGGAAAGTGTACAATTAAAGCGTATATGTTATGTCTTTGTTTTAAAGTTCGTATTTTTACTTCAAAGGTCACAGATACATTGTGTATTTCTCCAATACATATTCACGGTTTATGATGGTTTCCATTTGAATATAGTCTCTTTTGCTTAGATGTAAAAAAACACAGGTTTTTTGTCAGGAAAATGTAAACCAATCAAAGGTTTATCATTGTCCTTACTAGGACCGTAACAAACAAATATTAAGTGCTTTTGCAAATTCTTCCCTGGATGTGTAAATATAGATTCTGTGAAGGAAATGGGTACTTTTAACATTTAAATTACAGGAATTATGAAAATAATAGTTGGCACAAAACCATGCTTACAATTACCTGGCACACTGCATGAGCCTAATTTTAAAAAATTTGCTACTCCTCTGAAGTAAAAATTCATGAGAGCATCAAAGAGACTTGCGAAATACCGCTGTATGTGTAATCTTTTCTCACTTATTGATTGAAATGACTGAATTTTTAAATAATATTTCTTTTTTTGTTATTAATATGTAACATTTTTACTCATGTTTATGGACACAAATAATTGTGGATACTGCCAGGGCCATTTCAAGCCCTGATTAATAGATAGATGCCGTTGAGTCATGCACTCAGACTCTAAATGGTCCAAAGACACCTGCAGCCTCAAAGAAGCGATGCCTATTTAAGGCTGGACTGAAAATCAGGCACTCATGTTTAAATATGACTTCCCATTTTATAGCTGAACTTTTCCTGTTTTTATAAAATGCCACTATCTATAACTGTTATGCACCACTGCAAAAGCATACAGTTTTAGAATATGGCATATTCAACCTGAAAACATCTTTTAAAGCCAGCATCACAGCTGGCACCTTTGTCAGCAGGCACAGTAGAAGGGCCAAGAACTGCTGCCAATTTCTAGAAATTCACATGAGTTGGAAGATCGGGACTCAAAATGCTGTCTGACTCCTTTCTCACCTTAGAGTTGGTCAGTGGAGTGCCAAATATGTGCTTCATCTCCTTATATCAGGGGAGATGACTGATTCTTTTCATGGTGCTTGTTACCAGTTTCTTCTTGTTTTTCTTAATTGCTTGGCATGAATTACAGCCCATCTTAAAATCATTACTTGAGTGGGATTCCTTTCTTTCCATTTTGTTACTTCTGCACTCCAGGGCATTTCCTTGAGGAAGTTAACATCTTTCCTAGGTTGCTGCAGTGACACAGGATCCAAGTTTCTTTGTTAAGAATTTCTCTAACTCATTTGGTCGCCGGGAATGTTGGGACTGTTGGCTAAAGTTATTTCCTCCCTTTCCAGCAAGTCACCTTTACTTTCTTGGGGTAATTATACTGAAGAAAAGCTCCCACCGTGTTGATTTGGTTTTGCAATGCTTTATCTTGTTACCACGTTCTCTGTTGGGAAAGATGCTTTCTATAGGGCTCATTTCATGCATCCTGACTCAGCCAGGGATTATTATTACAACATTGATACTAGGAAAATCAATAGGAAACCAAGCAGAAAAGCTAACATTGTAACAATGTCTATGAGTTATATTATGTATTGTTGCCTAAAAGAAGAAAAAGACTTTGAGACAGTCTTTACGTTTATTGCCACACATACCTCAGAAAATTACGATGTGGCAGTAGCAACATTTGCGGCCATACAAAATTTTCAAAATGTGCAGGGGAAGCATGGTAGAGCTTTCCCTTCTTCACAGAAGCTGTATAACTTGAAGGATAATATTGTCTTAAAAGTGCTGTTGGACTTCTCAGACCCAAAGGGTGAGTTGTAGATGTGAGGAGTCTATGCCTGTTCATTCTTCTTCATTTCCTTTAAATGCTGTATTTACGACTCACTTTGCACTGTTTGCACTCTTTGCTTATGAATCCAAAAATCGCATGTGTAACATGCAGACAGAAATAAATCCTGTAGGTAAAAGAAAGTAGAAATTGGCTAAAGATCAAAGGTTAACCTCATTCCACTCCTTCCTTCGCTTTTATTATCCTGTCTAAATTTGGTCCTTTGTAGAGTGAATTGGGTGGGGGTTTTTTTCATGAGGAAAGGCTGAGCTTAAATGAGAGTTTAAGATTTTATTTGTTTTTCAACCCTGTATGTAATTTGAACCACAGTGTAGTTACTTTGCTAGAAGCTACACTGCAGTTCTTAAAGAGTACAGAAGATTGTGGAGTGGCTTAAGGAAACAATATTTCACCTCAAGTGTTCAAGTGTTCTGTGATCATCTATAGATTAAGTGGCCAATAGATTTTTTTTTTTTTTTGGCTGCACAGCTAAACCAAATCTGGTATAAATAAAGTCTGTATTCTAAAAACAGTTGGGTATGTGCTTAACATAGTCCTGACATGTAAATTAAACTAGTTGTGTGATTACTTGTTTGCCAGATCAAGCCTTAAGTCTGTGTCTTGGAAAATTTCTCTACAATATTTGCTTTTCATTTCTGTGTTTTTTTAATTTTTGATGACCTTCTTCACTAGCACATAACAAAAAGATGTTGATTTTCCTGTCTTTATAGAGACCCAGGCTTTAGCAGGTACCTTCTAAATGCTTTATTTAAGGCTATGAAATGTACTGGAATGAGTAGTGATGACCATCAGCAGAGCAACTAGAACAGACCAAGTGAAAAAGTTAAGAACAAAATGTGATGGGTATTTAACTTCAATGGTTTCAAAGCTTTACTTATCAATACTAACTTAAAGGGATTAATCAAAAGCAATAGCTGTCCTAGGAAACTACCACAAAACTTCTCTCCCAAATCTTCTCTCCAAATTAACATTTTTTCATGCAATTTAATTATAGTATTATAGTTTAACTATAAATGATATTTGTCATATTGATGCCATGAGTGACCAGGGTTATGTCAGATCACTAAAGAACATGGGTGTGTGTTACATTGATGTACAATCAGGAGGGGAATCCAGGGTGATAATGGTTAATGATGGTAAGAAGAGAGAGAGCCTCACAATTCAACTTATCTCCAGCTATTAGGGATCAGCATGAGGTCCATTATCTCACATCTGCCTCATACAAAATTCCATATACCTAACTCCAAAGCATCTGGTGTGGGCCATAGTCAGAAACAGGATACTGGACTAAATATATCCCATGCTCCCTGTGCAATATGCATGAGCTTTCTACATTCTCATGCAGCAGATGTGAAATATGCCAGTTATATCTGTTCTGCTTTAATTATTTTCACTGTTGTATTTGAATACTAGGTTTTGGTCACCTAACCAAGCAACTGCTGAAGCTAGCAGATGGCCGTGTTGTGCTGGCACTGGAGGGAGGACATGACCTTACTGCCATCTGTGATGCATCTGAAGCCTGTATAAACGCCCTGTTAGGAAATGAGGTAAAATATAAATCATAGTAGGTGGAGAGAATGATCCAAGTTTGCTGAAACTCCTATCTTTGATTTTCTTTTAATAACAATGGCATCAGTCTTTTTTTCATTTTGTATAAAAACCATGCAATTTCAACATGTCTTAGAAATGAGCAGACCTCAGATGAGCTGGTTTGGACTTCTAAATTAGATGATTAAACAAATCCTTTAGTGTTTGCCTAAATTATTCACAGTTCTGAGTAAGATTTAATACCTCAAAATTGCATTTGGTGACGTGTTGAATACCAGACTTAACATCATTGGTAGTCACTGATGTGCATATCATCTATCAGGATCTGACTTTCAAGACAACTATCATGTAACAAAAATGGCTTTTACAAGGAATCTGTTACTCTTAGGAGCTGGATATTGCAAAGGCACATTTTTTGCGGTATTTTGAGACTTCAACTGGCATGTGAAAGAACATATTTCAGAGGCTTTTGAAATTAAATAACATTAATAAAAATATGTCCAAGACTTAAAAAATGGGGTTTTTTAAGTTGTAAATGAAGATTCATGTTGATCTGTGTGTAATTTAAATGGACCATCCAAGATTTATCAAATACTGTACATGTTATTTAAAAAATTGTTGAGAGTGGACTGTCAGACAAAGTAAATATGAGTACATGCTATTTCTGTACACAAACACAAGATAAGCATTCATGTTGGTGGAAATTGTTCTGTTGTCTGCTAGAAAGTATCTTCCCTTCCATTTCAAGACTTAATACCTATGTTAATAATGTGAAGCAACATGCCATAGAAGGATTTTCTACATTTTCTTTTAAACCTTTGCTTTTCATCTTTGTGACCCATCAGAAAAAAGATCTTTATGCCTATTATTTTTTACATTATACATGCAAAGAACAAAGTGTTAGCTTTTTCAAAAATATTCTCAGAAATCTAGAAAAATAGACATGTCCACAAAAAAAAAAGAAATCTCATTGATATTCTCTGTCATCATCTTCCCTGTGGTGGTATCTTATGTCATCAGTCACTTTTCATAGCCCTTCTAAATCCATTTACGAAAACTGCCTTGTTTTTTTTTAACACTATATCACACCCAACTATTTCTGCTGTCACTGACTAGCCATTATCCGAGGAAATATACCAATTGTGAGAAAAAGGAATGAGATAAGTGCACTGGAACAGAGACTTTCTTCCATGTTGTTTTAGAGTACTTCGAGACTGCAAAATTAGATAAATTGTGAGCCTATCTGTTTGCAATATATAGCAAACCAAATGTCAGGAGAGACAAAAATTCAATAACTGAGAATGAAGACAAACATAACCATGCAGCCATTTTTAATCACTTGTAAAAGAACATGGTCATTAATAACTTGAAACATCTCATGCAATAAGCATTATTTCCATGTGCTCTTACTCACAACGTTGTCTTCAGGGACATGCATTAAATAGCCTGATGCAGCAGAATTTCAATGAGAAAATATGTTGTGGCTACAAAGGATGTTGTTACTGACACCACCACAAGAAACTGATGTTGGCTCAAAAGAATAAGTAAAGGTGTTGCCGAGGAGCAGACACTAATGAGGAAGTCTGATACCTAGTTAGCAGTTAGCAATGAGCACATCTGTTGACATCTATAGATTTATGGCAATCTACACCACATGGCCAGTAGCTTATACATTGCTTGATTTCAGCATAATATTCATGAACTTGTACAGCAAACCCCAAGCATGTTCCTGCCAAGGCCATTAAAAAAATATTTTTCTTTAAACAAACAATTATTGTAATTTGAGGATGTATTCTTCCTTGAGTGCAATTCTTTACAGGTGATTAATAGGATAATTATAAGTTATTATCTGCCCTTCACTTTTACAAATAAAAGTAGTGCAACCCCAGTTTAAAAACATTGGCAAGATGAACTTCAGTTTCTAAACACTACACATGTAATTGAACTTAAATTAGAAAGGTTGGGAAAGGCCTTTATAAGGTACTCTGCAGTTTGTCAGATGTATTTATTCATGTGCTGAGGATTAGAATTTATAAACATTTTGCAGGGTTTTTTGAGAACTTTTTATTTTCTTTTGTTGTTTTTGGCCAGGACTTGTCAATACAGAAATTCACTGCTTCATGTGTTCTATTACCAGAAGAATAACATTTTAAAAAAAGAGTAACTGTAAAACTAGCCACCACTTCCAACTTTCATGGAGAGCTGGTCTGATAGGTAGAGGTAACATCAAACTTACAAGTGAAAAATGCTTTCTTTTCTTAAGTTTTCTCTGAAAACCAAGAAGGAAAACAAGTTAACATCCAAAATAGATGTATTTTGCTCTTAGTTATATGTGGCCCATAGCACAGTGATCTGTTTAGCAAGATAACTTTTTACTCTTCTCTTAATCAATGCAAGTGGAGCCACTAGGAAAAGAATACACTATCAAGTTAATCTTTTTTAAATAATTTGAGCATGGCACAGGAAATTCCTGCATACATTTGTTGATTTTGAAGACTAACCAAAAAAACTATTAAAAAGGTCTCTTTTTCTTGGAAGAGTTCTGATTTTAAATGAGCTACCAGCCCCATCTATGTGTGGTCAAGACTTCTGAACTTCTCTGCAGAAGTACTTTTGAACAATAATTTCAAATTTTGACAGAAACACAAATAGGATTATAATTGTCAGTTTTCTCTGTTTGGAGGTACTTTTATTGTTAATTGTTTCTTTCTAAGACCCAGTTCCCTAAACAAAGTTGCCTAAAGCCTTTTTAGGTACTGTGGGGTCTCTGGGACATCAGCATAGGACTGGTAGATCTAATGCAGAACTTAGAGGAGATCCACACCCTTTCTGAGCAGCAACTGGAAATCAGGCAAGACACCCTATAGCATCTGAAATGTCTCTATCTGGTTTGGTTATGTGAATCCCTCATTAAATGATAAGAAAACTAAAAAGGAAATTATAGAAGTAAAGGTAAGGATAAATTTTATGAAGATAAAATTGTTAATTAGAAGGTTTACATATAAAATTACTTTTAAAAAAAAGTTCTCACGATCTCAAGTTTTCTTGTCCTTGTTTCTGTGTACAAGCAGAAAATTTCCATGTCACTTTGAGAAAAATCTATTTGACCATTTGCAGAGCTACTTAGGAGCACTGCAGGTTATCTCCTTGGAAGGAAATCTTCCTAAAAGGTGAGAAGAGATTAAGCAGCTGGATTCCCTTGAAATCCAAAATGAAAACATGGAAATCCTTCTGGAAGGTAAAAAGGCAGGATGAACATCAGTTGCTTTAAAATATCCCTGAATTTTCTCATCATGATTTGAGAACTTGTCCATTAAAAGAGCATCTGTCAAAACAAAGGAAATGATGGATTCAGATAATTAGAAAAGAGATGTTGCTTTTAAACCTATGCAATTCAGAGATGAAGATATACTTTTGTGCTTAAAATTCTATTTTTTCATTTATTTTGATGTTCTTTAAATTATTCTACAGTTTTTCACATAGTGGTTGGATAGTTTCAAATACTTATTTTTAAAGCACACAGAAATACATGTTAACTCAACTAAGAAAACCATTAAATGTTAAGATTTGTATGTTATTCCAAGAAGTGTGCAAAAATTGTGTTGAATAATGAGATTTTTCCCCAAAATCTTTGTCATGGAGAATGGAAATTCCATTCTACTTTGTCCATCCTAGCTTCAGTGAAAGAAAAACCTTCTATGCTATGCCTTTCGGTGCCAGGTGGTGGTCAGTAAGGCTGCTCTATATGTGAAAGGATGGTTTATGGTTTCTTTCCTCCACATTACTTTTGAAGAGGCACTACTTAGATTTGAAAAGCCCTCTGGGATAAGCTTTCCTGAGTTCAGTATCCTAAATCCTACAGCTTATTTCCAACATAACTGCATTCAGTTGGGGTTTCTTCTGCAGCCAGAGAGAATAAGGAAGGATTCCTTCAAGAAAAAGACTTTTTGAGTCAAAACCTAAGGATCTAGGTCCCCCCTCATCCCATCCCTTTTCAAGCAGCTAGGTGGAATATTTCCATGGGACCTAGAAGTCTGTCTAACGTCATGGTCCCTCTGATCTGTCTACAGGTTTGGGCAATGTCTTTTAGCTCTATGTGGTACAGCAGTCTCCCGCGATCTGTAACAAGTGATAATTAGTCGCAGATGGGGTCATGCTCTTCTTTGCATAGAGGAAACAGAGAAGTGTGGTCCACAGTGTGCTCTGCCCAGCAGGACCCTGCAACAAAAGCACACAGAGGATGCATGTCTGCTCTCATTGACTGTGACGGCCAAGGCTGAATTTGGCCCTAAGTGCAAAAACATTTATAAGTGACTAAATTTAACATCTTCTAGTAAATATTCTTCTGGCTTGAATTTCAGTCTGAAGCAGAATTTGACAAAACATTGTGATTGGTTGGCTCCCAAGCATGCTTGAAAACTTATACTGTACAATTTTCTTGCAGAGTGTGAATTATGTGCTTCTTTCTTGCAATCTGTTGAGCTGGCATTTAGGAGGAGATGGTAATTTAAGTGGAAAGCTCATACTCTGCAGCTTTCTTGCTGATGATGAAAAGTTGGCACTTTCTCCTTTGTGGAATTCAGTGTGAATCTGGGGCTGCTTGCCAGATAGGCAGTGAGCTCTGCCAAGAGAGCCTGGGCTGCGTTAAAAGGGGTTATTTGCCAGAACAGGTAAGCATTTCTCTCTCCAAAATGGAAATATTAATGGAAGTGAATATGGCCTGAGATCAATTTTAAATTGCATGGTAAACTTGGTCACAATCTCACATCCGCATTGTTAATCTGAGTCTAATACTAGAAAATAATTAACACTGAGTCTAAGACACCTGTCAACTGCTGCTTACATAAACCCAGAGTCCAGAAATTGGGCCAGAAACAGAATTAGATGGAGCAGGAAACTGGAGCAACATATATGCCAGAGGTCAGCATGGTGACATCAAAGTCCACAATGTGGGCAGTGCTAGTCAGGAAGTGGTTTGGCCAAGGAAACAGAGAATATTCTGATTCCAAAGTTATATATTTCCAAGACACCTCTTGGTTTTTGGGAACTAGTAGGTGCTAATGACCCTTTGTGCCTTTGAATCTATTCCCTACTGAAAACTGACTCCTTCAGGTGCCACACTGTAACAGTGGATCACAAAAATACCTGCCTAAAGTGCTTATATATAAACAGAAAGTGCATAAACTTTGAGAAGGTTGCTAATATGAGAAAACAGAGGACCTGTGATAGCTTTGAACTTAGTCATCTGTAGTCATAGGCAACTCTAACAGCAACAAAGCCCAATCTTGGTGCTGATATGCTTCTTGCAGAGTTTATCCAGGAAAGGGTGGTTGTAGTGCTTCCTCCTGCAGCCTAGGAATCCCTGAGGAACCTGTCTGCCTTCTCGCCTTCCTCTGCTTCTGTCAGGACTCTCCATGCTCCTTACCTCATGCTTGCAATTGCTTCACTTTTCAGTAATCTCTAACTGCACTCTGCAACAATATTCACTGAAGTTAATCTTGGTGCTTTAATACATAACATTGCTAAGGACAGTACAGATATTGCTCAATTTTATAGATTTTCTAGCTCAGTACAGACTGCTGTAGTTTCAGATTCTCTCCACATTCCCAAGGATCATTTCAGATCACCTTCTGGGCACATGAAATTTCCATTGTTAATTCCTTCTTCAAACATTTGTTGATATGCTTCTGGCAGACTTTGGCAACCCAAGTGATTTTTGCCCATTTACATTGTTTTTCCTACTTTAAAAATGATTAGTGGACACAGTTTTGACTTTCATCTGCTACTTTGAGCATAAAAGCCCAATTCAGCCATGTAAAAACTTTGAAAATGTGACCCTTTGTGTCTGGTCCAAACTGTCTCTCCAGTGGTTTGGTTATTTCTGTGCTGTCATGAGCTGTTCTTCTCTGAACGATTTCTTTTCTATCTGTTCTTTTCAGCTTCCTTTCTATTAGCCTCCAGATTCAGTAGACTTCATGAACTGAATGCCAATAAGTGTAGGAGGGAAGGTGATGGTGCCATATATGCGAGGTGGAGAGTGATTTCTTTTGTTCACTGTTGGGTCTAACTGCTGATATTTTCCAGGGACACCTCTACGTCTATATAGTTGTATCCAACCAGGGGATAGCTGCCAACAGAAACCATTCTTTCAAATGCAGACAACCTCATTTCAGAGTGTATAGAAACAGCTTCTATAACCCACTGGCTTTATTTCTGCGGTGTTTTAGTAATAGTACTGCATTTGGTCTGAATAGGGTATATGATGTAATGAACTTACTTCTGGAGCCTGATAAGGTTTCCCTGCTACGGGAGGTGAATCAAGCTCTGCCTGGCTATCCCTAAGGGTGAGGAGGCAGAACAGCTTCAAAGCAGAAGCTGAACTTGGTATACAACATTAATGTTTTGTGGAAAAAATTGTTAAGGAAATGATAAATGATCAAGCATGACTATTATATTCACATCACATGCAGATCCATTAGTAGAGCTAACAGAGTAATTATTGGGATAATATAGAGTAATAAATTAGATAATTGTTGGATGTTTGACCCTTTTACTTTTCTTTAATGATTCATCAGCTTACCCTGATTTCTAAAAACACATCTGTAACTTCTAAATATTCATCTTATATGTCTAGATATTCAGATGCAGCCTAGTTGTTAAAAAAATTATTTCTGCACTGAGAAATATAGAGGTGTCATTGATATATTAGAAAAAATCAAGACCTTTTTTTGCTTCTGCAAAAATCCAGCTCTGAAGAATCAACAAAATATTCACCTTTTAATAGGAAATCTCCTCTAACTATCTCTACACCTGTTGCTCTCAGTTCAATAATTTGTACAATAGGTCTGCAGAAAGACCCTCAAGGTACTCAAAGGGCAAAGCAAGACACAGCTCACATCTTGCAGTCTGGCAATTCCATACCTTGCACTATTATTCCTACTGTTATGGCCTGGAACTATTTTGTCCTACTTCAGGGGAGTGAATTGGTCATCAAAACCTTAGGAATTAGGTAATTGTCAAAAGAGAACCTTAAGCTCCTGGTTTTTTCCCTTTCTGTGTTCCTGTACCCAGTACAACCAAACAGAACTTCAATATTTTGTCCTCTTCCTGGCCAGATGATAGATTACTTTAAACAAAAAATAAGAAGTTATAAAGGAAAGTGCCTTTTACCTACATAACCCAAGGCATGGATTATTAAGATTATTGTATGGATTACTGTTCTAAAATCTGTGAAGCTTGATCTGTTGATGGGCATTTTCATAAATGTGTAGTTTTCCCCCAGGTACCTGCAAGAGTTACCAAACAGAGTAACCAATGAAGATCGTGAAGTAAATGTGTTTTAAAAACTGCAAATATATCTGTAAATATTATTTTTGTTGTAATTACTCTCTTTGTTCTAATCTGTGATACATCTTAGATAGCAACAATCTCTCTTTGCAGTTTGGCCTCTGCGGTAATGAAGCAGACTTTGGACCCAGTCAGGTCCTACCAGCACTTCTCTGCACGCTTGCTCACTGCGCAGAAAGGAATGATTTATGCTATTTGAAAACAAAACATAGTGCTATTGTTTCTAGCCACAAGGAAATCTTCCAGCTGCAATCCCATATGGGATTCTAAGCAAATAATGACATGAACAGCCCTATTAATTTTCGTTACCGAGATGCCAAAAGACTGGTGATATTTGCGATGTCTTTATCACTGACAGGCATTCACTGCTGATCATAATGGTAGGATCCCAGAAGTTCTGGGATTTGTAGCTGAGGTTGCTTAAAATAGCACTGCTAAGGGAGTATCTACACTGCAGTTACTTCCCACTTCGTGTACTTGGATCAAAGCTGATTTTATATAATTGGTGGATAGCAATGCAGTGGTAGCAACTCAGAGGACAATATGTGACGGCTACTGAACTATTAACATCACAGAGGAAGCTCCTTGGGTGGGCTTCACTTGACCTAGTTTAAAGTAGACCCAGACATGCTTAAGAAAGGAGTTTTGTCTGTAGTACAGATGTCTCCTGCCAATGATGGGCAAACTTCCTTATCTTTAGGGAAGAGAGAATCGTATTGATACTGCTCTTTCTTGTCCACCTTGGCATGTTTGCTACTCCTGTCTCCACAGGAAGCAGCCTCAACAGCCTATGTGGGGAAGCATCAAAACTGGCTGAACTCTAAGCATAGTTCAAGAAGAATAGAATTATTACGGTACAAGAAGAGGCATTTAACCCAAACAGTATTTTACCTTTTTTCTAGGAGAAAATGCATGGAAGGTGGACAAAAAAGCACATGTATATATCTATCAATTGCAAGGCAAAAATAACTGTGCAGTAACTGAAGACTTCCTTCTGCTAATTTACTATGATGCAGCCCTACTCAAAGAATATACAATTAAAAATGGCTAATTAAAATTAAGCTGACTCTATAAAAAACTTACTTAGAGAACTCTTACTGCTGATTTGCTTAACCATTTTTATCTACTACTTTATTTGAAATTAATTCAATGCTAGTAAAAGCAGCTGTGTTTTATGGTTTTCCCCTATAAATCTTAAAATGTGTGAGATGTTTAGATGTAATAACACCAGAAAAATAAAGATAATAGAGTGCACACTTCGGTTCCAGTGTGGCTTCAGCAAAGTTTTGTTTGGAGTGCCCAGCTGCGTACACAGACGCAGTGGAATTTGGTTTGTGAGGAACCTACAAAAATTACACAAATAACTAGGATTTTTTAAATGAATAATACACAGACATGCACCTGCTTCAGAGGCTCCATAGATTGGTCTTCCAGCCAATAGAAAAGCCCCTTGGAATTCAATTACATGGCTGAAAAACGGAAAACAAAATCATGGCTATACGTTTAGAACTGATATGAAAAAAATGTTAACCAGTTCTTGGGCTGTGCTTTTCCTGAGGATTAGATTGTTTCGGTTTGTTTTACTTCCCTGTGGCTTATTGAATATTTATATTACTCTGTTCTATTCTTGCAGCTGGATCCTCTCCCAGAAGATATTGTGCACCAAATCCCCAATATGAATGCAATAGCTTCTTTAAAAAAGACCACTGAAATTCAAAGTATGTTTCTCAGTTTGGGTTGCTGGGTTTGGGGTATTTTTTATTATTAATTAATGTCATAGACATTAAACTATTGTTTCAGAGAAAAGAACAGGCAAGTGTTTTATGTGTAAACCAACATGATGTGTCTAGTGTGTGTATATATATTTATATATATGTTTTTATTTTTATTTCTTTGACATCTTTTTTGTTTCTGCTATGTATTTAGCCCTGAAAAACATAACCCACTGAAATTATTTAGAACTTTCCAATTTCTGAATATTCGCAAATCTTTCCATTCCAGAGCAGCTTGGATGAAATAGGTCTTTGTCAATGAGGGACAGGAAGAGACAGGTAAATTAGAGCTCAAACAAATTGTTTCTTCAGATTCTCTTTGTGCAGCCTTTACAAGTTACTCACTTTGAGATATACAGGAATTTGAGATAAAGTTTAAAACCTCAAAATGGGCACTGATCCAAGGAACAATTCTAACAAATACAGGATTTTATTCTCTTTCTGGTGCAGAGGGTGCTTGATTGCTTCACATGTGTGCCCTGAACCCAACTCTTTACTACCTGGCTACTTTAGGGCATCTGCTCTAGTGTCACTGAAAAATTTTCTCTTTGCCATCAGTTTCCTTAATCCAACTGAGCATACTTTGCTTAAACTCTCTAATCTCCTGCTCTTTGCCAGTTTACCAAGGCAGTGGGAGCTTTTTGACTTCTACTGTTTGCTGGCTCCTTAACAATAACAAATGGATGACAAATGTTTTGCCTCATGTTAGATGAATCACAAATAATTGGTTTTCATCTGTATAAAATAAATGCAGTTTGTAAAAAGGACACCATGCATTATCCATTGATGATTCAGGAATTATCAATCTGATTTTAGTTGTAAAGTGACAGTTAAAATTCATTGTAGGTATATAAGTCATCCTTCATATCCAGTAGTCACCCAGGTATGCAAATGCTCTAAGTAAAGCAGCTGTCTATGATAAATCCCAGTAAGTCATTTTTGCTGGCAGGTATGTCCTAGGGCAGCTTATCTTCCTTATCATTCACTGTTAATGATCTCGAAGGCATCAGCAAGATAAGGAAATTAATGTACTATACAAGATAGAGCAGATTTGCAAATTATAATAATGACAGAAAGCTGCACACAGGCCACAGACGTGAAGAAAGAATATGCAAATCTGTTTGAAATAAGACATGCATTTAAGGAAAATTGATTTGAAACAAAAAAGGGTGAATTGGGAAAAAAAATATACTGGCTCCAGAAAAGCACAGTGTCTTACTAGAAATACATACAAATGATGGCAGTCCAGAAAATAGGAATGGATTTAGGAACAAATATATAGAGTGTGTCTAGAAACATAATTCAGAACTCTGCAGAGTGGCTTAACTTTGCTTGTTCAGAGCAAGCTTAGGTTTGAGAAGAACTGGTACAGTCATGGCAGACCTGTGGGCTGTTCTTCTGAAACCTTATGTGGGGCTTAAGTCTCACAAACTCAGGGTTTGGAGTTATTTATACACAATATTCTGTCTTTTCTTGCCGCTATTACATAAAAAATTATGCATGCCTCATTTTGTCTGGAGAGAGATCAAGTACTAGAAAGCAATATGCTTGGATGACAGAAAGGAGCATTGAGGAAGCTCAGTGCAGCTTTATGGAGGAAGCATATTTAGACTGAATTAAGAGAAGCAAGTACACATTGAATATTATAGGGAGTTACACAGGCTGAAAAGCATTGGGGTGTGGGGTAGCACCTTGAGAGATACTGAGAAAGCCTGATTTGTTTGGATCATTGCTTGCATGTCTATTGAGTATGTATTTCTGTGATCCAACTTTGATAATGAATATTATCAATATTTTAGACAAAAAAGTCACTCCTCTGTGTTTGCTGCAAAAAAAAAAAAAAAAAAAAATGAAGATACAATAGTTCCTCAGACAATATGAGGAAAAAACTTTTTTTGTAACTAGAATGGAATTTGTATAAATGTCTTGTTTGTGACAGTGATCCAAAGCTCCTTTGGAAATGTAATACATTTGGAAGTAGTAGTTCCCACACCCATCTAATATGCTGTTTCTAAAATATCCTGTTGTCTAGCTTGAATACCACCCCCAAACTGTTTTTTTCAAGCAAGCCATGGGACAACATGTCCAAATCTATCTGTGAAAGGCAATTACAAATGCCTGTAACAGTGACAGAAACATTCACTTTTTTTATTTCCTGGTAATAATCAGTACTCCTACAAATCTTTGAGGTAGACTTAAGCACATTTTCATGCTGAAAGCGAAAGCATACCTAGAAGACTGATTTGGTTTCATTGTTTGTTCTTGCACATCATGATTGCTCTTCAAATTTTGTATGAATGAAACCAGCAGTGTGCTTCATTCTTTCCCCTGAGTTCCAGCAAGTTCTTCTCAATGAGTGTAACAGGACTGGTAGAATTTCACATTCCAGCATAGCACAGTAGAAATGGCATTTTCAGAGATGTGAGCAGTTTGAGGCAGATGCTTTTTGAGCTCATTTAATTGTCAATCCACAGCATACCTAGGGCTTCTAACAAAACCCCTTTGCAGCTGCAGGCTGACTGCCTCTCCATTCCACAAGGCTTTGCCTGCAAACCTTTTGGTTGAGCACGCGTGTGAGCTCTGTATGTTTTATGCACAACATATGAATGTTGTTCTTTCTAAAAAGAAGCTTGCAAAGCTGTTCTGCTTACCACATGTGTTTGTAAGGTACAGCTTTCTGATTTGAAAGAAAAATCTATCATTTCTTTTCCACAAGCATCTTTGCATGAGGTACCCACTGCTACCTGGTTGCTATTCCTAATTGAGACTGCTTTAAAATTTCCTCCCACAAACCACAAACACCCTGCCATGTATTCCTCTTCTCCAAGACCCTCCACTGCAGCATAGGTGCTGCCACCTGCTTCCTGGCCTGACTCTGCTCTCCCTCTTTATTGCTCAAACCCCTCTTATAATACAATTCTAAATGCAGGGAAATAAGGAAAATCACCGATCGCTTGGGAGCAGAGGGCAGTTAAATGGGCACAGGGAGCCCACTAATATGCCTGAATTGGCCTTGAGTTTTAGTGTTACAAGAAAATCAGGACTCAGGGGGCAGCTGGTGTGCGAGCTTGTGTGTGAATGAACAAATGTGATGTAGCAATCTTCACTGATGCTGTTTTATTGTTGCTGCAGGAGAGCAACACAGTGGTAGCTGGGTACTAATATTTTATTTTATGAATAAGAGCCCTTGAAAACTCCAGCAGTGAACATGGGCTCATTTCTTTTATAGGCAAGAGTGGGTATTAT
Organism: Pterocles gutturalis; assembly: GCF_000699245.1. Classification (NCBI taxonomy): domain Eukaryota; kingdom Metazoa; phylum Chordata; class Aves; order Pterocliformes; family Pteroclidae; genus Pterocles; species Pterocles gutturalis. Next base: position 52,455 of record NW_010114985.1, on the reverse strand, counting down.
TCCCATGCCAACAGATTTGATTTTCTTGCACATCTGTTTCTGCAACAAAAACCCCACCCACTCTGCAAACATTTAGCTCATAAATTATAGGGTTTGAATTGGGTGTATATTGCAAGGACTGACTTTTGCACATATGATCTGTGAGAACATTGTGGAATGCTCATATAACTTTTTTGTTTGTTTTTAGTGTATTTTTTAATGAAGAGAGAATATGGTCTCTGAGCACAGTAATATTAAAAAATATTTTTGCCTTGTTTTTATAAAATTTGCCAGGCTCCAATCATTGAGCCTACTGTTATGTACATAACTTTCTAGCTGTGTCTTTTGTGCTTTTGGAGCAGAGCCAACCTCCTAACACTTAATCTCAACTTTTTAGGATACTTAATACACTTTACATTTTATCCCCAGAAGGTCCCCGTTATATAAAGATTCTGCTAACTACTCAAACGTGCACACTATTAGAGTTCAAAGAAATACGCTGGCCATGCTTGCTGGTTGTTCTCGCAGATTGACTTGGGCTTTCATCTTGCAATGATAGTTTTGAATAAAGACATTTTCAGGCTTTATTGACAGCTGCTTTCTCACTGGAGGAAAAAGTTCATCTTTTGAAAAGCCTGAAACTGTGTTGAGAGCTCTGTTACCAGAGAGGGAGTTTTCAGCAGCTTTTGCGCAGCACAGGCAGCACCACCGCTGGCCTGGCCTCCCAGCTGTCAAAGCCTCCAGCTACCCTCCGGATAAGCACCTCGAACTCAGCCTGCTGCCCAGCTGCCAAAATCCTCCTTTTAGCCCTCGGAAAAGTCCCCTACTTGATCCACTCTCTTTCACAGCTGTTGAAACCCTCTGTCTAATTCCCAGATAAGTACCCTGACCCAACCTCTGCAGCAGCTGCTGGAAGCTTCTTGCTAAACACTGAATAAGCTCTGGTTCAGAGCTCTCAGTCTTCCCAAAGCTCCTAATTTCCAGGTGTCATCCACCTGGCAATTAGTGAGTGCTCAGTGGATTACCGCACTGTAAAAAATGCATATGTAAATTCTTACTTGTTCACCTGGTTACTGCTAATCAACATCTGTTTCTTAACGGCACTGCAGCACCAGCCCATTTTATATGTTGACAATGAGTCACCTGCCATTATTGCTTGCATTGCTCCAGAACCTTCTAACTGTCTCTTCTGTTGCAGGCAGAGAGCTGAGAATCCTCATGCTTTTAATCCATTGCTGTGTTTTTACACAGCAAACCAGAAAGCTCTATTCCTTATGATATCTGGCAGCTTTCCAGCAACAGCCAGTTCATATATGAAAGTTTTAAATAAATTATTGTTCTAGTATACGCCCTGAGGTTGGAGGAGAAAGAACATCCAGGACTAACAAACCTGATTGTTCTGGCAACATCACTTCAGTCCGAGCTGGCATTTCTGACTTTTTTCCTTTTCAAGACAGTGCTGTGTGAGCACTTTGTACAACGATGTTCATTTTTCTAGTCCTATTTGCTGTATATGTGTCAACTGTCTGCCATATCAGAGCTTCTAGATATTAACCCTGCCCTGAACTCCCTTCACCTTGTGTAGATAAAGCCAATAGCCTGTCTGACAGTATGAGTTCATTAGCCTGTGTGTTACTCCTCCAGTTTACTACCTTCTGGGGAAGGGTGTGACACAGCCCTTGGAATGAAAGAACTTTCCAACTTGGCATTCTTAAGTTCAGAAATATACCTCTTCACTGCAGTCTGAAATTTCAACTGTACTGCTTACACCACAGTGATTTTAAATTATAATCACCCAGTGTTGAACTGAGTGATTACTATGCTTGTACCACCATGCTAGCTAAAATTCCCATAAATTATGATGTGTGTTTTCCTTAGGCAAGTACTGGAAGTCGGTGGAGCCATACTCTGTGCCAGTGGATTGTGCTCTGGCTGAGTCTCAGAAACGAGAGAGGGAGGAGACAGAAACGGTGTCTGCTATGGCCTCTCTTTCAGTGGATGTTGAGCAGTGTATCCCTCAGGAAGGCAGCAGGTAAGCATATGCAATTGTTGCAGAGAACAAAGCTCTCACTCCAGTCAAGTGAGATGAAGACAGCTAGACCAAGGGTCGTTTCAAAATTATCCACTAATTGAGGTACCTGGAATTTTTCATCCCTGGATTTCAGTTCTCTCACTTGGCCACTGGAAGCAGAGGTATTCTGTGCTAACATGTATTTTTTTGGCATGTGTAATTCTTTACTAAGGTTCATGATTGGTTCAAGAACTTTAGTTTCTCCCCATGTCTAATACTCTCTACTACATAAAAAGTGCAATATCCACAGGAGGAAAATAAACATGATCAAGTATAACCATATTATTCTCATTGGAAGCTATTCAAACCTGTTTTAATTTTCTAGGAAGGCATTTAACACATGATCAGATAAATTTAATAAGGATGGACTTAAATAATTATTAAATGATATTAGACAGACATTAAAAGTTGCTTCCCTGGAAGCAATGGAACGGTGCCAGTATAAAACTTAAAGCAATCCTGACCAGGATTAGAGCCAACATGTTCTGTGTACCAAAGTGAAGGTACACCAGCAAAGGATGAGAACGCTTTTTTTTTTTCCCAGCTTGTCAGCTGCTTTTTATGTTGGTGAAGTTTGCTTTCAGTTTCACAAATTGAGAAAATGATACAGTAACTGCTATTGTGTTTTTTGCCAGTTAGAGATGAGAAAAAATTGATAGCCACTGAATATTGTGTCATCTACAAAATAGTATTTCTTCAAAGAGTCATTAGGAATCAGAAAAGCCACTGCAGAAGTTCTTGGAGATTCCTATTTATTAGTTTTAAAGACAAACTTTCCTGGCCTTCACCAGTAGAGGAAGATCCAAAATGCAGTGGAACCATTCGGTTTCCATCTCACAGCGAAAACAGGGGAGGGAGGAGGAAAGGGGAAAAAAAGCCTTATAAGGAGACTCGTCAGCTCCCTGTGGGCTGTGGAGCCGAGCTGTGTAACAACAGGAGAGAAAGGAGGGAGCTGTGGGTAGGCAGAGTGGTGGTGGGAGTGGAGCCAGAAGGATCCATGGCTCCTGCATCGTGATAGCTACTTGTTTGATTCAGTTTTTGCCTCCTGTGTTGGCTCTTTTAATCAAATCTGAACTGATAGGCAGCCTGGGGAATAGTGCAGTGCTAAAAGCTACAGATGTGTTTGGCAGTGAACGTGTCTCAAAACAGTGGGAGCACTCATCTGTCAATGGCTTAACAGACATGGCTCAAAGGGACACACAGGGAGCAGAGCTAGCTAGTAAAGTTCGTAGTGTTTACATAATTACCTTTCCAATTGCAATTATATTTTAATATGTTATGGTTATTTTTGTGCTATTATTATTGCAAACAAATACATAAAAGCTTAAGGAAGAATCCAGTGACTACCAGAAGATGTATTTTAGATTTGTGGGAGTGCTAATTAGTGCTCAGCAAAGGAATGATGTAAGGTTTGTCATACAAATTTGTGACAGTTACGAGACACTACTGCTAGCCAAGGACAGAAAAGTGTGCATAGCTCTGAACTAGAAAGAATTTTAGTTAAAGTGTTGGAACTAATGCAGTTAAACAAAGCAAAATTTTAAATTGTCTGAAAAAGAGTATAGTTAATTTTGTGTATGTTTGTATTGCTCAGAATAACCAAGAATTGTGGGTTTTATGCATCTCCCCTCACTTAAAGCTACAGCCATTGAGAGCAACTGCTGATCCTACATGACTTTAACAAAATAACCCTTTGACTAACACTGCACTTAATTATTGTGTTTACTACCTACCTACTGATAACCTGTGACAGTTTCCACCCATTCTGAAAACCGAATTTCAGAGCAGAGCTGAGAGAAACAGAAAAAAACCTGATGCACTGAAATGTATTCATGTGGCTGCCAGATTCATTACACTTCATCAGTTCTGGACTCTTATAGGGACGAATCCATCATGATTAATTGTTCTGTGGAAAAATGGCTTCGCTTGAAATATCTTCTGTGGTGCTGCAGAGATTTTTCAGCAGCACAAAGAAGACCTATGCATGCAAGCACTCCTAAGCCTGTTTCCACATTTGTAACCCACAAAGAAGTCACCCAAAGCCAGACTGCCATCAGACAGTGACAAGACAACATAAGTGCTGTCCCACTGGGCCAAAATTGATAGTTAGGTTTTCTCAGGCTTTGGGACATCATTCTCTTTGTTTTCTTCCTACTGAATGTAAGGAGGAATATGGAATAAAAAACAGTCACCCTGAAGGTCTGATTTTGAGGGCCCTCTGAGCTGTGTGGAGAGCTGAGAAGACCCGGCTGCATTTTGAGCATGAATGAAGGTCCAGCAGGGGATCATAAATCCAGGGACTGATTCGACATTGCACACTCTGGTTTCATGCCAGTATAACTTCATTAATGTCAATAAAACATGCCATTAATTTCAAAGGCACATACCAACACAAACTACAGTAATGTAGTGATGAATCCAACTTCGCTTTTTCACATTTGTTATGCTTGTTGCAATTAAGGACCAAGTATGCAGTGCTCCTTCTCCAGCCCCTTTTTGTGACAAGCAACAGGGCTGCAGGGACGTGAGGAGCTGTCTGGGCTTTCAAGCCCTCTTGATAAGACCACCGTAGATTCACCTCTCCTCCCCACATGGTAGATGGGGGCCACCTCCTGAAGACCTGTTTAAAGTCTTTGCATTGAGTGTTTGTTTGGGAAAATTGGTTGTGACAGATAGGACAGCATCAGAGCAGAAAGCGCCGTGGCTGACAGGGCAGCCTGAACAGTTCCTTCATTATGCCAGGAGATTATTCACTTTCTCTTAATTCCCACCATGATCAGTCAAGCTGATAATTCTGGCCTGCGTCTCTAACCCTGTTTCACTGCATTAATGGTAGACATCCTGTTGACTTCAGCTTTGGATGGTCAGGCCTCCAGATGAAGAGAGCAGTAGCAAGAGTCTCTTTGTGGGAAACTCTTGCCAGTTATGTTGGAGGATATATTGGTGTTTGGAGTGAGATGACTCACTTTAAACTCAGATTTTGGGTAAAGTGGCTATTTTCCTGGCCAACTCATATCTGACTCATTTACCACCAATGAATAAAGGATAAGATGCTCCTGGCTAAGACCCATCTTAAGTATTTCTCTGTCTTTCTTCTCTCTTTCTTTCTTTTCTTCAAGTGACAGTGCCGATTATTTTTTATTTGATTTTTCTGCGGCAGGCTAAATGAAGAAAACCGTGAAAAGCTGCTATGTTTTTGGTGTTTTACTTTACTAAAGCACAACTCTGCATTTTAAGATCCAACTGAAACTTGATTATAGACTTCAGAAGAGAACAGATATAGAAAGAAAGAGTTTGTGGATAGGAAAGAAAACATGATGCTAACACAGATTTAAATACAGATACAATTAAAGGGACAGGCATGCCCTGTAAGATATTTCTAACTACCATAAAATTTGTGTGCTGATAACTGCTTATTCCTTATGTTATTACAGATTTAGATGATTAGAATTTTGCTTTGGCCAGACAATCCATTCAGAAATCATGCTATGAAAATATTCAGTACAGTGCTCTTCCTGATATATTGGAGCTTCTGTACATTTCTTCTTAAAATGGTAAAATAAAAGGGTGTGTAGGGAGATCTCTTGCACTTACTATTTTTACAGCAAACAGTAAATCTTGAGAATTACATTGATCAGAATTTGACTTAATGGCCCTCATTCATCTGAACATAGATTTTACTTAAATGGAAATGAAAACAAAGTGTAATATTTAGACATCATTCTTAGCATTACAGAGCTACCAATTGCAGTTTCAGTCACACTGCATTATGTTGCATACATTATATTATATACTAGAGCAACTGATTGAATCATGACGTACAGCTAGCCACCATCTAAGGTCACTTGCTATGTTTGTATATGAAGTCGTAAAGCTTGACTTAGCATTTCACTGTTTGGGTATCTACCTCAGCTGTGCTCAGCCTTATCTTTCCCACCATCCTCTCACCCACCAGTAGTGGGTGCGTAAGGAAGAGAACCAGGAGCAGAGAAGTTTTAGAACCAGCCTTGCCCTGGTGAGTTGGAAGATCTCAACAGCTGTATCTGACCCATCCTGTGTAAAAGCCTCCAGGATACCTGCCAGGCATTACTTTTTCAAAGCTCTTTTTGCTTACACCTTTGACACTCAGGTAGTGAATTCCACAGCCTCATCATGCATTGCACTTCTCTTTCTTTGCTCTAAACATATTAATGGATAAATTCACTGGGAACCCCATAGTTCTTGAATTGTGAGAAATAAAAGAAGCTCTTCTCTTACTCATAGTCTCTGCCACATTTCTGGTTTTAAACGGTTCAGCTCTCTCAAGACTCCATATTCCTCCTGGTATGAAAATAATTCCTATTTCTGATGATTCTTGCCCCCCTCTGTGCCTTTTGTAGTTTTCTCTGAGAAGGAGTAAGAACTGCATGGAAGACTCCAGGTGCTGGGCACAACATGGATTTACACAGTAGTTTAATGTTGGGGAATTTTTCTTTCTGTTGCTCTCTGCTCTTCTACCATTAACTCCAAGCTCTCAGTCACAGCCATCACTGTGTATAAACAGTGACAGCTGTCCTCCCCCATGTTTTGTGTATTGTGTGTTAGTTTGTCTTTGTTTACCTTCTTTTCCACTCAGAAATGGTGTTATGGGGCTTAGAACTGACTAGTATCTGTAATTTGTCATCAGCAAACGTCACCTAAATCTGCTGGTAGTCTGACAAGTCTTTTTGCGACACTCTGGAGAATCCTCCCGTGGTGAAAATTCACCAACACTATTATCCGTTTCTTACTTCTGATGGATTGTTAATCTATAAGAAGACATTCTCTCATAACCTAAGTTCCTCAAAGCATTTGGATAAAATTGTTGGAAGTCTTTCTTTGTACAGAGGTATCACTTGATACCTTTTCCTTTATTTCCTTCAGAAACTTCTAATAAATTTGTAAGACTTGATTTCTCTGTAAGTGTTGAGATGTAACTCTTACACAAATTACTATTATCTAAATGCTTGCTAACTTTATCACTGGTTATAGTTGCTATCAATTTTCACATACAGGCTTACTGTATCTCCTGTAGTTTCCAAAAGGGGAATTGCATTTCTTACCTTCTCTGCCTCTGGTGTGAATGCTGAGTTAAGCAGTAAAATATGCTCAAGAATTATTTCTTCAGCAACGTCATAATTGCATTCTCCTGGAACTCAGTGGCCAAATATTATCTCCTCCTAGCAATTTGGCGATGTTGTATATATCAGTTTGTTCTAGTGCTGATTCAGTTTCAGATAGTTCATCTGCAAATAATAAAATCTCCCTGACACTTCCCTAGTGAATACAGATATAAATAGTTCATTTTGCTTTTGCGATCTACCTTCCTTGATGCTCCTTTTATGCTTTGATCATTTCTTCTGATGTATTTGAAAGATCTTTTTATTACTAGTTTTTATGCCTTTAACATGTTGCTCTTCATACTGTCCTTTTTTGGGGAGCTGCATTTAACTTACAAGAATTTATGCTTTATTTAATTTGCCGTATTTGTATATTACTTCCTCTTTTGAGAGTATACATGTAGTTACGTTACTCTGCTCTTGAACTATGATGGCTTTTACTTTTAGTTCCTTTTTCTTTGATCCATGCAAAGACCATTTTTACTAGGATATACACTTATTCAGGATCTCTTATATGATGTCTTTAGACACTCCAAAGCATCTCCATGGTATAGAAATTTACCTCTTTTTTCCTAGCTCTCTGCTACCAGAGTATTACTTTTCAATTACAATGATCTTCCCTGAGACAGCTGAGTTAAATTAGGAACAGACTATGGCATAAAACAGCCATACCATGCCAGAAAATCTATCTTCTGTTCAGCAGTTTTTGTGACTTGGAAACATACCTTGAATTTTTATTTTTATGTGTGTGATGATGCAGCTATGAGGAATCTCTGTAGTCCTAATTTAAAAAATAAAGTAAGAGAAACATTTGCCTTTTTGGATGATGTACAGGGGTTTTCTATATTCTTAAATATTAACTTTTTTTTAAGTGTATATATGAACTATTTTAAATAATATTCTCCTAAAAAATGTGATTGCCATTTATTCTCAACTGCCACAGAACAATACTTGGGATGTCACATGTTTTGCCAGATGTTATCCATATGGTAGGATTTTTGCCTCATCTATTTATTTTGTTTTAATTTTTAAATAGAATCATTTTGTTCAGCACTAACTGCAAAGAGACTATTTCATTCTGCCATAGTGTGAATTGCACATAGAGAGAGCTACAGGTGAGCACTCTATCCAGCACAGCAAAATAAGCAGACGGAATGCAAGAGGGCTCTGGTCCTAGGAACTTGCAGTTTAAATGAGACACAGTTAAGCCTTAATGAAAAATCACTATTGTGGTTCTACAATCATTGTAGTCCTAATCGGTGTTTTTCTGGATCTATGGCCCACACAGAATCAGACTGGGTCAGACCCAACCTTGCAGCTGCATCTCTGAGGAACAAGACAAAGCATACAATATACAGTGGGATTTTTCACCCGTTTTATGTCTTTATGCCAACTTCTTATTGGCTATAGGAAGACCGACTGAACTGATGTAACTAACAGTGATGTAATTGAGATAACATAGATTTGACCTGTCAGTCTCTGCGCCACTTTTTTTTTTTTTGAGAACTTTTGATTTTAGCAGAATGAGTACATATTAGTTCACTACTCAGTGTTATGTGACTACAGTGTTTTACTCTCTGTACTAAGTTCCGTAAAACTATTGGCTCTCACACAAAACTCTGGCCTAAGCTGTTATCCCATAAAAATGTATGCTTTTAATGATAAGCCACTGGATAGATCCAGTGACTTCTCTGACACTGATAAAAGGAAGTTAAAGCACTCGCATAAGTCTTCAAAAGGAGACTAGAGGATACTGTGAGAGCAACCATGCTGAGAGACAACAGCTGGATTCACCAGGGCACCCTAACCTCTGCTCCATTTCCAAAAAGGGCCTTGCATCTGGCACTTGCATTTAAAAATTTGTGTTAGTGCTTAGGCTCTGGCTGACGCAGATATCGGCGTACTGTTAGAATACATTGGTATATATTGGAATATAGCACTCGAGGTCAGTTCTGGCACTCAGAAACACCCTCATCAGTGAAAAATTGCCCAGAACTAAAACCCTGAAGAAGATTATCTCTCAGCTGTACGATGGTCATGACAATGTCATTCCCAGAAGCCAAATATATGTGAACAGACTGTTGCATGTATCACTTCCCCAGCTTCTTGTAAGTAACCCAAATTCCCACTTTCAATTCCAGATTTCCAGAGCTCCCCTCTTTGCTGCTCTGCCAATCTCCAATTGAAATCTATTGACAACTACTTCTTCTCATTCATTCACCTACCCACAGCAGAACCTAAAAACCAAGCTGTAATCTGCTTTCAAATTATTCTTTTCCCAGACAACCCCATAAATCCTGGATTTTTAACAAGGGTTTGTTGCACTTTTTTGTTATGCCAGAGGACATGCAAAAGCAGCAGGAGAAAGTGGAAGTGTGTGGTCAGCCCAACAGCAACATGCAGCATTAGGATGAATTCTCCACATGGTGCATGATCCTTTATCACACCTGAGGACGTCAGCAGAGGGCTGGGCTCTATCCCAGCCTGGCTGCTACTGTGCGGTCTTTGCTGCAAGCCAGAACAATGCAAGGGAGGGGGGAAAGAGAAGACAGTGATGATCTCAGTAATTTTTGAAAGACGTCTTATTAAACATTTTTATGCATATCTTGGTAAGATCACCAGGCTTTTATTGCCTGTGTAAAGGGAGCTCTGTCCTGCTGCACCTGAACGTGGGCAGTGAAGTGCTCCAACCACAGCACTGCCCCATCTGAAGTGGCCTCTGCTGCAGCTTTGCCTCAAATCCTGCTTCATCTTGCCTCTCAGAAATGAGGGAGCTGCAGTGGTTACTGTATGTAGGAAACATTCTCCACCGTGTGGTGAGGAACAAAAGATTTGAGATTTATAGATTAATAATCTTTAGGGTCAGAAACCCTTTGGAAAGTCATTAGGCTGAAAAACATCTTCTTTTTCATATATCATTCATCTGATATATTTTTCAACATGCTAGCTGTGGTCATTCCAAATCACAAAGGAATAACCTGTATAAAATAATTTAAAGACATACTGCTGAATTTTTCATTGGGAAGGACTTTAATAAACTCCAGATTCATTTAAAATTCTCTGGCTTCCTTGCTGAATAAACTACCAAAGCCCATGCAAGCACCCGTTAATTACTTTTTTTTTTCCATGGGATCTCATGAGTTTGTACTTTCTGAGGGATGTTTTACAGAAGCCAGTTATTTTACTGGCTTGCAAGATTTAACTGGTAAACCTCTCTTTTATTTATTAATTTGCATTTACTTCTTGCTCTCCCCTCATTTCAAAATTGCTTGAAGTGACTATTTTAAGGAGGTTTTTGAGCTCATTTGTAACATGGTATTCTGCCACACTGAGGTGGAAAATGGTTTATGTCCAAATTCTTATGCCCTTCAATAGTGAAGTCTCACTGTGACCTCAGAAGCTTCCCATTTTATAATTGCTAGCATAATCCTCAGGTACCGTAGCTTGTTGATGCAAGGAATTATGACACTTTACACCAGCTCAACATATGTCCCCACTGGTTTTTTTACTGGATGTCATCTTGCCTAAACTGGATATTTCCCAGAGGCTTTCAAATAATAGATAAACATATAGTCTGATTTTGTATTATTAATAGACACCTTCTATATGACCGTGATCTGCTGACCATCAGAATTTGGTCTCAGAAGTTGCAGGCAGGCAATGCATTTGTGGAAGCACAGAATCAAAAATCAGAGGACTGAGGAAGAACCCCAGAAAAAACACTGCTAACTACTTGGCTACTAGGGAATTATTCTGCATTAATGGTGTGGGTGAAAAATGGTGTGAAAAAGTAAATGCATGTATTTTTACTTGCAAAAGCTTGTAAAATAAAAGTATCACAGCTTTTTTTTCATGAAATTATTTGACTCGCTTGACACAAAGCATGTACAGTTTTGGACAAAAAGTTATAAAATATTCTGACATATTTTAATATAAACAGGAACATTTTCAGTGATTGCTTGGATCTAAAATGTTTTTCCACTTGACATTTGTTTATACTTCCTAGGAAAGAAACTCTATTTATGGATAACTGAATAACACAAATAAACATCAGAGAGAGCTGAAAAATCAGCTTTGATTATGCATGAAAATCTACAATGTCATTGTGTACTCTTGTGCCGTATTCTGATTGCCTGTTTATTTTTACAGAGCTGCTGGCGAGCCCATGGAAGAAGAGCCAGCCCTGTGAAGTGCCAAGTCATTCCTGATATTTCCTGTGGGTGACATCATTGTGTATCCCCCCAAAGCACCCTCAGACATGTCTTGTCTGCTGCTTGGGTGGCACAGATCAGATGGAACATAAACACTGGGCACAAAACTCTGAATAGCAGCTTCACTTGTTCTTTGGATGGACTTGAAAGGGCCCTAAAGATTCCTTAAATGTAACCGCTACAATTCTAGAGTTACAGTAAAACGGGCTTGGGAGAAGGAGCCTAGAGCATGCTTTTTATATGCTGTGTGACCCACTCAGCAACATAAATTGTGAAATAGAGTATTATGAAATTCTACATGATAAATTATAGATACAAGAGTTGCAACAGCCAGGAAAGTACTTGATAAACTCCATGAATCACTTTCTGACACTTTTTACTGGGTAATTTTTTTCATACTGTGTTAAATTATTAATAGAATTTGTTTCCTTTGCTCTGTGTAATGAAAAAAAGAAAAAAAAAACCCTTTATGTGACATTTTTTAACCCCCTGTAATGAGTTCTTAGCTGAATAAGTGAAAGGTGTGTAAATTACAATGAGGGATTTTAGCTAAAGGGAAAACACTTAGTATTGTACTATAAATCCCCTGAAGTACTGTGCTTGGTGGGGCTTTATTTTCTTTTCCCTTTTCCCAGCCATCACTCCCCATTTCATGTGATCTTTTCTATTGTAAAAACACATTCACGATTCTCTAAAACAAGCGATCTTCTGCCTTTAAAAAAAAAGTGCTGTACCCTCCGTAGTTGACAGTAGCTCTCACCAGATGTGCAGCAGAGATCAAGTAGTCTTTGAAAAATGGATGGCTTTTGAAATGTGTTTTTAGTTTGTTCCGAAATGTTTCTGCGTTCTGACTCTAAGAGCAGTGATCTTCAGTGACTGCGTGCAGCTCATTTCTGAAGCTCAGGTGTTTCTCTGGAGGTTGTGTTGGGGGTGTTATTTTACAGGTCATCATGTGCATACAAACTGATTCTTTTATGTAGTCCTGCACCAAGAGAACTGATGTTGCTTAAGAAGCTTCAAAGGGTTTAAGCTTTATTTTAGATCCCCAAAGTGCAGCAAGATCTCCCTGCAACGTGACTTTAGCGGTTTAATTTCATGTTTGAGAACGTAACATAGAGTTGTGCCTTTCGCTGATAATGAACGCTTAAACTGTTACACGTGTTGCCTTACTGTCACAGAAAGAGATAGAGCATGTATGTAAGACTACTTCAAATGAACAAAACTCTGCTACAGCAACTTTTATTTTGTTTACAACTTTCTTGCCTCATGAACCCTGGGAGATACCTTGAAGTATTCGGCTTGCAGCATTTGATAGCTTGCTCAGCTTTTAAAGCAAGTGATGTTCATTTTATATATTTTCCAAACTCAAAAGATATATTAAAGCCATAAGTGAAGACTGTCATGCTTTTTATTCTGAAATCTGAAAGGAACCTTAATTAAAACAAGATTTTGGGGAAGGCCATGATATGAAAGATATGGAACAATATGGTTTGAGTTATAGCCAGACTCAAACCTGTAAATCAAAGATGAAAGATTTCACTCAAATAGAATTATATAATTCTCTTTTGTTATGCAGTCAGACTATATCTTTCATGCATTTGGGTTTGTTTACGATTAGCATTTTAATTTTAAAGACTTTTATTACTTATACAAAAGCTCTCTGCTGCAAGTTAGAAATCTGAGGCATGCTTTGAAAAGGGAAATCTAAAAAAGGAATGTCATTTCCTATAATGTGAAGTAAACTTTTATTCTGAAAGGCTTACTCTAAAATGGATGTATGCCCCTCAGAAAGTGAAAAAAAAATTCTACCCCCCATTTACAAGCCAAAATCATGCTCATTTTAGTAATGCAAAGGGTCCCAGCAGGCTAAATTAACTCCTGGTGTAAGCGACCTTGCTTGACTTTGGGCTGTTCTGAAGGGGTTGTTCACGTGACTACAGCAATCAAGGAGTTCATCCTGTGTTTTCAGCAGACTTGTGATGGCAAACTTGCTTGCCGTTGACTGCAATTTTCTTGTGGTCATCAAAGAAGTTTCCCTTCAAGGAAACTAAGGACCATAGCTGATGAGTTGAGTCATTTGTAGAGCTTTTCACATTTGGAAATAATGGCTGCAAAATGGTAAGATCAGTTTAAAATTAACCCACAAATGCAGAATCTGCTTGTGTCCTTAGCTTGCATGCAGTTGAATTTGAATTGCAGCCTGAAATGTAAGTTACAAACTTTACCAATTCTGGGGTGGAAATCAGCTAAAGCTGTCCTTTGTAACTGAAAATGCTTTTAAAATGCCAGAATAATTTAAATTAAACCATATGATAAACTCACACTTATGCATTTGTACAGGCATACTCCCAGACAGACATTTAGACATGCTATTGGATAAAGTTAGGATCATTTGGATTAGCAAATGTGCAAATAAATTGCACACAGATTGTGTCCAGAACTCTGTTCTCACTGAAGTCAATGGCAAAATCCTCTTTGATTTCAATGGGAGATGGATCAGGCCCTGCTTTTTTTTTTTTTCTTTTACGTCCAGAACACCATTACTTTTTGATTATGTCATTACAAGGCACCGTACAGCCCTCTGGGAAATGGTTGAGGCTTATGGTGAATATCAACACTTCCTTCAAAGCAGACCTGGGCTTTCTGAGAGGGCAGTTTCACTTGCTGCTGTTTTCTTCTCACAGTATTTTTTTATTACCATCAATAGCTCCCCATGGATTACAGTTAAAATGTCTCTCAGCAATTTTAGACATACTTCCAGGGAAATGTTCACACAGACACTCTTAAAAATGCCCAATTTTAGCTGGATTCAACAACAAATTCCAACAAGTTCAGAAAGATGCACATATTGCGTGTTTCTCTGCTTCTAATGTCCAAACTCAGAGGCTTAGGAGCTGTTTTTGAAGAGGTGTAACAGTTTCATGTCTCCCATGGACCTCAGCTTGGGCTAGTGAGATTGACACCTATGAAAATTAAGTACCAGATATTTCAAGCTGTCTGCCAAAATATCTACATCTGAGCTTAGATTACTTCTAAAAATTAGCTGAAGTGGATAAGCAAGGTGGAGGGGTGGGGTGGAGTGGTAAGTGGTGGTTTCTGTGAGTGATTCCATGGAGAAGGTGAAGCTGAGGAGGTGGCAGAGAACCCTCTGAGCCAGGGTGACCCTCTGCCTGGTGCTGGTGGCACAGGGGCTGCAGGCAAGTGAGGGCACATCCCACAGCACTCTCATCACAGGCTGCCATTGCCTTTGAAGGGAATCCTTGCCTTGCAGGGGAGGAGTGCAGAAATTTGCACTCTGCCTCTGCATTAAGGTGTCCTTAAGCCACTAACTTCCAGAGTAAGAGATGCCTCAGCAGCAGGTACCACTAACGTGCTTGCTCCAGTTCATATTCTTCCCTAGTGTTAAGGACTAGACATTAAGCTCAGTGGGGTTTTTCTTGTATTCTTAGGTCCTTACATTTGTAGTAGAAACTGAAAACTAAAAATAAAAATTACTCAGAATATCAAGAAACTAATTATTTTTATCCAGCTTAATACTTTTACCTGGGCTGGAATGGGAACAATATGAATAGTAGATCTCAGAACTCCTAAAACCTGAGAGTGTCTTGCACTTCATTTTTGAACTCTGTGTGCAGGAACTCTGTATGTGCTCATTTGGCTTTTATATAATCTGCAGCAACGAAGGGCTTGATTATATGATCCTTTTTCAGGCAAAATTCCTAGTGAATAATCAAAGTTCATGGGAATTTTGCCAGCACAAAGATGACAGAATTAGTCCCTTTTTCAATTATGTGCTTTCCCAATTTTACTTTCAGTGAAAATGAAGTAACTAGTGCCAGGCAAGTGAATCTGAGGAAAATAGAATCGTTAAGCTATCTTAAATCAACGTCATAAAAGAAAAAGAAAATAGAAACAACTGTTATGCAAACAAAGATGGCTGTTCCTTTACTTTGTTAAAAAAGTCAACAACATGCTGCCAGCTGAATGAAAGTGGCAAAATGAATCCCTCTCTAGAGTATGTCGTATTTGAGCTGGTGTCTTATCTAAGTGCAGCCTCCCTAAAAAGCTGAGAGTCATAACCAGAGATGAAATATTAGAAAGGTTTTGCTGCAGCCAACACCAGAGGTCCTGTAGAGAACAAGAATGTAGAGACTGACTAATTTGTGTAGACAGACAGCAGGACACTTTCAGGGCAATGTGTCTGGGACAAAGAATTAGAGGGAACTTTTCCAAAATCACTGATGAGTGTGAGGCAACTAACTTTTATTAGCTTGCAGGGGCAAGGAGGTTACCAGTGAGTATTTATTCTTTGGGAAAAGCACCTTCTGTCCCACAAGCATGCCCCACATGCATGTGGACATGAACCTTGCTGTGCAATTTTTTTGTCCTAAGCAGGAACAGCCAAGTGTGCTGCCCTGACATGTATGCTGTGCATTTACCCAAAAAGTTATCAGCCCCCAGCAGATATTTCATAACAAGACTGATAGGGGAGATTTTTGTAATATATTTGTTTTCCAACAGTGGCCTTTCCAGAAGTGTAGCAGTGCATGGTTGTTTTCTTTTAAAAGGTCACAATAGATCTAGCTTTGTGAACTATTGTGCTTTTTTTTTTTTTTTTACAGACTCCATATGGAAGTAAAACAGAATATGTACATGGGGGGGAACCTGCTGGGAAAGAATTTATCTTAAATCAAGCTTCTGCTACCTGCTTTTCATCCTGGATTTGGAGGAGTTTGGGTTCTTAATTATCGTTTAAGCTTTTACTTTGTCATGTCCCTTGCTTTGGTTTTTTTACCTATAATTGAATTCACCCTTCTAGCACACAGAAAAACATCAAAAAAAGTCTGTGTTTTCTGACAGATGCCCCTGCCCTTGGTGTGAGAATGAGAATAGCTTATCTTTATCACTTCTAGCAGCAATTAAAAGCTTCATTTTTGTGTCAGATCCAAACTGGAGTGGTATTTTATGAGTACGATTTAGCTGGCTGTCTGCTGATTGTTAAAAAAAAGAAATTGTGAAACTCGCATTCCTCTCTAACCTCAAAAGGGACCCATTTTGATTTTAACAATGTAATATTTTCACTTGATCCAAAAGGTTTTTGTCCCATGACATCTTGTTACTAGCTCAGTTTTATTCTCCAGCAAATAACACAGCACAGAGAGCGAAGACCAAAAAGGACATTCCAGCGACTATTAATTATATCTCTTCTGCACAATCCTTCATTCTGCTCTAGTGTCATGTTTTGTGATTCAGCATATTAGAAGAGTTTATAGCAAAATATAAATTGTTCTGCGCCATCAAATATACTGGTTTTCGGTTGCTAATTAGCACGCAGTGAGCTGGGCTGTAATTTATAAGGAAGACATGCTCCTGAGTGGATGGTCTGAAGGCAAGTGATGCATGAAACCAGTGGCACTGGTACTGTGCAGTGAGAGTGATTTTGTGCTAAGGTCTCCACATGTTATCCCCTTCCTGATGGTACGCCTGTGTGGCTGGGGGCACATTTGCAATAGTGGAGCCGTAGGATGCCCTGATTCAAAGACCACTGAAGTCCCTTCGCTAACGGGCTTTCAGTAAGATCTGGGAGGCAGCTAGAGAAGAAACCTTAACTTTCTGCTCAGCCACACACAAACTATAAAAAAAGCACAGATGCAGATCTGAACTTGGCCACACGTCTCTGTTTCTGATATGAAATGCCAGTTCTGCTTCTAGAAAAGTCTGTCTGAAAGACCATTGACACCAGTGGATATATTCTATTGACTTCAGCAGGGCTTCAGGAGGGTGTATGGGTCGTGTGTTACAGGAACAGGTTCATATTCATGTCTCTTGCTGCTTAGTTTACTGTTATTTTAAATTTCCTGATTGGCTTAATATTCCAAGTTAGGATGCAGTAGGAAAGCATAAAGCAATATCTGGTGAAGTCATAACTAAAGCTTTCAAAGTAAACTTAATTGCTGTGGGTTTTTACAACACTAACTTTTTGGTCTAGGGATGCACAGCTGAAATGTCTAATTTTTTCTTGGAAAATTGTTGTTGTTATCTGTTTCTATGATAAAAAACAGTCCTTTTGCTCAGAGCACTAAAAGTTTATCTGCAGTTTGTCTTTCCAGGCAGATCAGAATCTAAAGGATAAAGCATCAGTGGGACTGGCCCAAAGGGCAAAGTTTTTAAAGGTCAATAGTAATATTTCCATAAGAGTAAAAGGAACCTGTGGATTATTGTTATTATTCCTGATACATTTTTGTATCTGAAAGCATCCAATGAGTAACGTTAAGTAATATTGTGCTCCCAAACTTTGTTGATTATAGATATATAGCACTGGATTGGCGTAAAATAGTCTTCAACCAAGTTGTTAAAATCCCTTTTGTTTTGTGTTTTGTATAATTCTTTGACTATAGTCTTGTCCCAGTGTGAATAAAAGCTATTTGAAGTAAGCTTGTTCGATACTGTGAGATTCTTTTTTGCCTGGTTTTGGGTTTTTTTTTTTTTTTTTTTAATCAGCTCTAAAAACAACTGGAGCTTTGAACATGCCACCCTGGTTGGAACATAGGAATCTGACTGTTAAAATATAAAGGGCGGAGCATGGTGAAGCTGGAGTGCATAAAAAAGGAACCACAAATGTTAATGTAAAAGTAATGTTACATAGCAGGCTAAAACCCACACAAAGCAGAGCATTGCAGAGCTCCAGCTTTAACACCAAGCTCATGTTCTATAGTTCCTTTGGCTCATTGTCCTGAGGCGTTGCAGAACACATAATTCTCCTCCCAGTGAAACAATTTAAATAGTACATGCGCTGTTTTGAAAGCTGTAAGGCTTCTACTTTGTGGGAGGTGGGGAATATCGAGCACGCTGCGGCAATACTCTGGACCACAGTATCGCGCCAGCCCTGCTGCTGTAAAACTGAGTTGTTAAGCTGATATAACAGACCTGTTTTGAGAAAGGCACCCCACGAAAGCAGTGGAGTGAGGAAGGACTGTGTTTGCTGCGAGCACACTTTGATCACTCGCACATCGTCACAAGTCACTCACAGATCTAAGCCTCTGAGATTGCTCCTGTGTGTGGAGCTTCAGACACCTAAACTTAAAAGCTGAGTGAGCAGAAGGCTAGCTAGGAACTACAGGCGCTTCATTTGCGCATGCAAATCCCTACCTCCTGGCACCTGTCCAGAGGGGGATTAAAACCAAGATGAAGCAAAACAGCACTGTATAATTTTAGCTTTATTCCATTCTTCAGAATAGCACATATTTTTCCTTTGTGGGGAAAAGGACCCCGGCCCCAGAAACCCATAGCTCCATTCCAATCAGTAAAATATTGTTTGAAAATTCGGACATGTAACATGTTATTTCCTTGGCATATTTCAAAGAAGTTCCATGCCCAGAGGAGTTTAATCTATACAGCCTATCTATCTGCTTCTCTGCTTTGCTTGTTTCCTGTGATTCCCTCATGATAAATTGCAGAGCCCTGTGATAAATTGCATTCATCATGTCTTTCTGGCTGCCTCACCTGCATTTTGTACATTAAACCCTCACTCTTGGGACTACTTCTAACATTCCAACCTTGTGAGAGGTTCCAGCTAGAAACCGTTGCTGCTTTAAAATCAACCTGCCACAGAAATGACCCTGCCTTTGAGAACTGGAGTGGGTTTTTGGAAACGTTCAGGCTAACAATGCTTCTAGGAATCTTATGTAGGTGGATGGGGGTGTATTCTTCCAGATTCCTTCTCTCATACTTTTTCACTGCTTCCCCTGGAGATCCTCCTCCCTAGGAAAAATGTTTCTTTTCACTGGCAGCTTTGAAAGGAGTAGCAAGACTTGGATGGCTCCCTGTTCAGAAAGGGTAAATAGTGAGATAAAAGCTGAATGAGTACATGTTGAGCCGTTGCTCTTCTTCCTTATTTCTGCCTCCTTTCCCTGCCAAATGAGAGGAAGATGATGTCAAAATTATGGTTTCAGTATGGTATTGAGATACTTTTTTCTTCTTTTTTTCTGTTTGGGTTTTTTGTTTGGTTTTTTTTTTGTTTGTTTTGTTTTTTGTTTTTTTGTTTGTTTGTTTGTTTGTTTGTTTTTTAACAGGGAGGGGTTTTATTTTTCCCTTTGCTATCACGGTGGCCTAGGTACAGTGCTTCATTCACACAGGCCTCCTGGGGACTTGGTAAATAGAGTTCTAGGATTCTTGTTACATCCTTTTCTGGGCTTGCCTATAAAAGGGAGCAGGTTGTGTGAAAACCCAAAATTAAGTTCTGTACTGTACTAGAAGCTGAGTAAGGGCATGGTTCCAGGATTTTGTGCAAACTTTAACTTATTTACTACTCTTAGCTTGTATGCTGCTTCAGGCTGAAGTACTCTGACCACATATCGCTGAAAAATACCAGCCTGTTACGACTGCCACACTAATATCTTCATAGATTATCAATAACCAAATAGACCATTGCTGGTAAGATCCTGAATTACCTCTTTTGTGGTATATTTTATGTACAAGCAACACCATTTAGCATCATTCAGGTCATTATGGCATTTGAATGCATTGTTCTTTAACTGGCTAATCTAATTAAATATTAATCTGTGCTCAAGTTAATAAGTGTTATCAAAACAAAATATCCATCAATCAGTCAAGGTAAAAGCATGCATTACAAGTATTTATGTCCCACCAAATCGGTACAGGTTCACTTTCCATATTCACAGTACCTGATCTTAGCTGTGACAGAGTCCCAGTCTAACTACACACAATTCCACCAGACTCTGCACAGTAACAAAGGGTAGGAACAGAACTGGGCTCATTTGTAATAATTGTTTCTCAATTTTTCTTGCCTTTCATTGTATAAATTCTACTCTCCAAATTTCATTATGTCAGGCAACACAACCAGTAAAGGTCTAACATTTTTCTCATTATTTTAGATATGCTAGTCCTGAGAATCTTATTGGAGCATCTGTAGTTAATCTAGTATAGAGTCTATAATTAATCTAGCCTTGCTATAATTAATTTGGCCTATGAGCAGGGACAAATTAGATTCCCTGTTCTAGTTACCAAATGGGCAGGAAAAATAACAACTGATTCTTAGGAAACAAAACCAAAATTAATTCTGCAATTGATTTCTCTCATTCTCAGCTGCCTCTCCTACTCCCTTCAAAATCACCTTATATAAATATGCATGATGTTAGCCAAAATTTTCCCTAGATCTCATGTGTAACAGTCCTGTCTCAAGCACCTCAGCCAGAAGGAACCAGTCTCAGCTCCTTCTGAGCTGCTGCCCACAGTGGGCATTTAGGTTAGTACTGAAAGTTGAGTACATAGTTTAAAAACAGCTGCAACAACATCTGTAGACAGTGAAAAGAACAGAAAAACTTTAAAAATTAATATGTGGACTCCAGTTATCCTTTAAAATAACCAGAAAATAATTTCATGAAAAGTATCGTCACAGTGTAGTATTGCCTTGCAATGAAAGCTGTGGAACTTTCAGGAATATTGGATTCTGAAAAACCTCTCCATCTTCATTGACCTGCAATAGCTCATGTTGCCTCCTTTAGAGCCTGTATCTGCACTGAGGATGTAAACCTAGGGTGGTATCAGATAGTTCCTCCTCAGTCCTCCTTATAGTGTCAGAATTTGTGTGTACACGTGGTTGCTGTCCTTTCCTCCTCCGTAGGTGTAGGTAACTCTTTCTTTGGTTACTGGTTGATGGCACAATATAGAAGGAGTGCTCCTGGTCACAAGTCATGATTCCCCAGACACTTTATGTAGATCTTGCTCCTTCTTGGTGTTGCTGAACATATCTCCCATAGGAATTTAAGTAATTTATTGATTGAGCTGATGCAGTCTACTGAGAATTGACGGTGTCTAGCAAGTATCTGGCTGCACAGAACTTTTTAAATGTTTTTAGGTTAAAAAATATGCCAGAAAAGATATTATTGGTATTAGTACTGAAGTGCTGACGAACAGTCAGTACTAGTGCACACCACATCTCTCTTTCTCTTCCATTTCAGTAGGAAGCAGACTTACTCTGAATAGAAAAATGGCGCAAGCTGAACTACTTTGTTAGCACTTTTTAAGTGAGTGGATTGAAGAAATAGTTTTATTTCAGTGGCACTCAACACGAAAATCCAAGATCCTTGTAAACACCCAGGGTTTCATCCTTACAACAGTCACAAAGGCAGGCTGTCTCTTTTCACAGATAGGATTAAAAGAGTTGTTCAAGGAGAGCAGAGCAGCTTGTAGTTGACAGAAGAATGTCCTGCACTACAGTCCTAATGCCAGCACCCAGACAGTCCATGTGACTGTATTTCTTCCAGATGCCTTCACCCTATAAAGTAAGTGTGTGTGTATTTGTGACTTTAGATGCTGAATCTGCCTCTTCTAATTTTAGCTCATTGTTTTGAGCTTGCTTGTTCTCTGGCATGTGTATTACTGGAACATTGCTAAAGAACAAAAACTTTTATTTATTTTTTCAAAGAAGACTGTATGACCATATAGAGAAGACATGGGATTTTTATGAATCATATCCTGTAGTTTCTTTGTGTTTTTTTTTCTTACTCACTCTCTGTTTTTCAATAACCTTCACAAAACAGAGAACTGTTTGAGCTGTGTAAAAATCGATGCACAGTAACTAGACCTTTCCTTTGCCGTGCTAGATGTTGGTTGTTGTGATCTGAATATAGATTGCAAAGAACACAAAAATATCAATAAATACTGCACTGAACCATTTCATATGAGGCTTCAGGGGATTTGTAAGGAACTTATCTCAAGACTCTCACTACTTAGAAGCATAAGGTTGTGATTTTTATTATGAAACAAAGAAACAGCAACCCAGTCCTTATAACCCATACTAACCTTAAGAGTTCACTAAATGAACGGGTCACAACAGGCATAGGCTACATGCACTGAGCCCTCACAAATGAATGTTAAGCAAAACCCTAACTCACACTTCAAGTCGAGTCAGGAGTTTTGGAAAAACCTGCTTCTTTCTGAACAGGTGATTTCTCAACTCTGCTTCTATTTTCTGCCTACTTAGACATCATTTGAGCAGTGTTAATGACTTTTCAAGACACATTTTTTTTAATTCTCCTATATACAGTTGTCTAAGAATCTTCTTGAATGCATGAAAAAAGAAGGGTGGTACGCATCATCGAATAACCCTTGTTAAACTGTAACTTTGGTGTTCATATTCCTGCAAGGCTCTCTTAGGAAGTCGGAGGTGTTGTGCTTAAAATACATGCTCTTAACTATAAGCAACCAAGAAGCTGGAGACAAGTATGTTCATATGCAAAGCACAGTGAGTAAGACCTGCATGGGTACTGTGCACCACATACCCACAGGATCCATAATGAGGACCTTCACAGTGTAAAGCACTAGGACACAGTTCGAAAGGTCTGGATCTTTATTCCCTTGCAGAACCAGAATAAGCTGCTGGAGAGAACCCTGTGAGAGCCCACAGAAGGTCTAAGCCCAGCCTTTCACACTGCAAATCTCAGAGGTGAGTGGGAAAGGATGAGAAAACTCCACAGTTGCACCTGAAAATGAATAATTAACTGTAATACCATGGAATTATAGAATGGTTTGGGTTGGAAAGGACCTTACAGATCATCTAGTTCCAACCCCCCTGCCATGGGCAGGGACACCTTCCACTAGACCAGGTTGCCCAAAGCCTCATCCAAACTGGCCTTAAACACGTCCAGGGATGGGGCATCCACAACTTCTCTGGACAGCCTGTTCCAGCATCTCACTACCCTCACAGTAAAAAATTTCTTCCTAATATCTAATCTAAATCTATGCTCTTTCAGCTTGTAACCATTACCCCTTGTCCTATCACTACACTCCCCAATAAAGAGTGCTTCCCCATCTCTCCTGTAGGCCCCCTTCAGGTACTGGAAGGCTGCTATTA
>NW_010114985.1:18806-28676 GCF_000699245.1 Pterocles gutturalis | reverse complement strand
GCTTGGTGTCTTGCTGAAGGCACACTCAATCCCACTGTCCATGTCACCAACAAAGATGTTAAACAACACTGGTTCCAATACTGACCCCTGCGGAATGCCACTCATCACCAGTCTCCACTTGGACATTGAGCCATTGACCACAATCCTTTGAGTGCTACCATCCAGCCAATTTCTTATCCAGCGAGTGGTCCTTCCACAGAATCCATGTCTCTCCAACTTAGAGACAAGGATGTCATGTGGGACTGTGTCAAAGGCTTTGCACAAGTCCAGGTAAATGATGCCAGTTACTCTTCCCTTATCCACCAGGGCTGTGACCCTGTCGTAGGCCACCAAATTTGTCAGGCATGATTTTCCCTTGGTGAAGCCATCTTCGTTGTCACCAATCGCCTCTTTGTTAGCCATGTGCCTTAGCATAGTTTCCAGAAGGATCTGCTCCGTGATCTTGCCAGGCACAGAGGTGAGACTGACCGGCCTGTAGTTTCCCAGGTCTTCTTTATTTCCTTTTTTAAAAATGGGGGTTATGTTTCCCCTTTTCCAGTCAGTGGGAACTTCACCAGAGTGCCACGACTTCTCAGATATGCTGGATGGTGGCTTGGCAACTTCATCCACCAGTTCCCTCAGGACGTGTGGATGTATCTCAACAGGTCCCATGGACTTGTACACCTTCAGGTTCCTTAGATGATCTCGAACCTGATCTTCTGCAGCTGGTGGTTCTTCCTTCTGCCAGTCACTGCCTTTGCCTTCTGCAACTTCGGTAGTGTGGCTTGGGCACTTGCCAGTAAAGACTGAGGCAAAAAAGTCATTAAGTACCTCAGCCTTCTCAATATCTTGGGTATCCAGGTCTCCCTTTCCCTTCTGGAGAGGGCCCACATTTTTCCTAATCCTCCTTTTATCACTGACAT
The DNA here is from genome assembly GCF_000699245.1 of Pterocles gutturalis. Classification (NCBI taxonomy): domain Eukaryota; kingdom Metazoa; phylum Chordata; class Aves; order Pterocliformes; family Pteroclidae; genus Pterocles; species Pterocles gutturalis. The sequence continues at coordinate 27,774 of NW_010114985.1, read as the reverse complement.
ACCTATAGAAGTTCATCTTGTTACCCTTAGCATCCTTGGTGAGATTTAATTCTATCAGGGCTTCAGCTTTCCTAACCTGATCTCTGGCTTCTTGGACAGTTTCTCTGTATTCTTCCCAGGCTACCTGTCCTTACTTCCACCCTCTGTATGCTTCCTTTTTTTTGTTTGAGTTTAACCAAGAGCTTCTTGTTCATCCATGCAGGCATCCTGGAATTTTTGCCTGCCTTCCTCTTTGTTGGGATGCATCACTTCTGATCTTGGAGGAAGTGATCCTTGAATATTAGCCAGCTTTCTTGGGCCCCTCTTCCCTCCAGGGCTTTATCCGATGGAACTCTTCCAAGCAGATCCCTGAAGAAGCCAAAGTCCATTCTGCTGAAGTCCAGGGCAGTGAGTTTGCTCTGTGCCCTCCTCACTGCCCTGAGGATCTTGAACTCCACCATCTCACAGTCGCTGCATCCCAGGCTGCCCTTGAGTTCCACATTCCCCACCAGCCCTTCCTTGTTGGTGAGAACAAGGTCCAGCATAGCACCTCTCCTTGTTGGTCAAAGAGACACCAACTGTTATCTGAGCAGTTCACAGGAAAGTTTAAAATGAGATCACAGCAAAAAGTGGCTGCTGAGCTCCAATCTCATGTACCCGTCTTTGGTTCAAAAAGAATGAAGAGGCAAGGCATGATACAGGAGGAATTATCCCAACTATGTAACATCTATCACCTCCTCAAGTTATGCATCTGTCTTTATGAAAGGAATTTTAAGGACAGTGTGAACTATGTCTATAAATTGAAAGAAAATATAATCCAGGGAGAGACTATGCTGTGTAGTTCCACAACTGAATTCACAGACGGCACAACCTTTGCTAAAGAGGGTGTGCTGGGTCACACAAATATGTCAGAGGGGAACAGACATATTGATCACATTTGATCTCCCATTTCTTCTTCATACAGTAATAACCATCTAAATTCTCCATAGAGACGTGCTAACGCTGAGCTTCCTGACAGCAACCTGTGATAGTTGTTGTACTGGGAGTCAGGCAATCCTGATGTGGCAGGAGTGCTGGCAGCAGCACATCTGTTTGCTTTGCAGGCTTTTAGACCAAACATAGTGTGTACATGGGGGATACTAGACTGACTGTCCAAGAAAGATGAGATCTGAGACACATGCAGTGTGTTTTCTGATGCTATGATATAGTTCTTCAGGCTTCTGCTCTCATGTGTGGCCATGCCTCTAGTATGTGTACCTAGTATCTATATCCCTGGCTTATAGCAGGAACAAACCAGTGTGTGGTGCCTATATTATCACACAAATCCAAGATACTTTTTTACAATAGGTATGATGATGTTAGGCTGACTGAAGTCACAATCCTAAAAATGTAACTAATTATGATTATTGAGAAATACTGCCTATAAAGACAGTCAGACTATTGTTAAAATAAGGGATCAGTCCTGTTGCTGGCTCTGAGCTGTATAAATTTTGTGATGAACATTTCTCTGCTCCTTAATTCACCAGTCACAAAATATAGTAATAATTATGCTGTATCTAGATTAACTGCAAAGCAGAGAAGGACTCTGTGAAATACACTGAGAACACCAGACTAAAGACATTTAATTCTGTTGAAAAATATAGATGTTTATAACCACAACTCTGCCTTCTTTAAGATCCTAAATGAACTATGCTGTAGGCTTTTACAACATTTTCTTTAAGATCATGTTTTTAAATGATGTTTTAGTTGGTCAAAAAACATCAGTGCTAGGCTTTCAAAGGCCTGCCTTCTTCAACCCAGTGGGCAGTGTCTGCTGGCACTCCCAGAGCTTCTGCTGGGCTCTTTCCTAGGGCTGAGAGCACCGGCATTGCCTGAGCCTTACTGGCTGCCAGCTCCTGGGCTCCTATCCTGCCTGAACTCTGTTATGATCCTCAGGATAGGTATTTTTAGAGGATGTTACCTTGCTTGTGCAGTCTGACTGATTTAGTATGTGTGTCCATTCTTCTGCCCGGTCACTCCCATTCCTGCAGACAACCCTAGTCTCTGGGACACTGAGCAGAGCTGGGCAGACTTCAGGAGACAGGAGAAGCCAGCTTTTCAAATGCTGCTTTCATTCTTCTTCAGAACAAATTGCTTTATCTTTTCTTTTTCAAACCCATGAGATTAAAACCTTGGGGAAAGGGGACAAAGGGAAAAATTCAGCCTTTTTTTTGTTGTTATTGTTTTTTCACTTGGTTTTGGTAACATGGCCATGTGGTTATTCCCAGGATGAAATATATTCCCCAGTACCCTGTCAGCTGCTGATTGCATCCAATAGTCCTGCCAGCTTTATAGCTGCTGTTAATAGCCATACCCTGCTTTATGTGGGACTGCACCCCAACCACCCGGTACAGTGTCTAACCACTGAGGTACGCAGTCATGCCTGCTCTCTCTCACTCTCCCAATGGATATTTAACTAGCATGCATTTAACTAACACATAAATTGAAGCTGCCTTCAGTGCCCCTGGTTTCAGTTCCCTCATGGCTGCTTTGAGTTGTCCTCCCCCTGGGCAAGGACCAAAGCTGACTCTTTCTCAAAGCTTTGCTGATCTAAACATGGGAGAAAAAGCAGAAGCATGTTGCTCCAGCTGGTTTGTGTGTGGCCTAATCCTGGAGGTGTGCTTGGAGAAAATCTGGCAGAATGGGCCCTGTAGATGGCATAGATTTGGATCAGTTGCCTGGGGGTGCAGGTCCTAAAACAGGGTGTCGCCCCAGACTGGAATGACAAAAGCCAAAGGCAGTTTTGAGGAAATGCACTCAAGTTTTCCTCCTAGATTTCAGCAGCAAGGTCTATCTCTAAAATGAGCCAAGCATTAATATTTATGTAAACTAGATTTTGGTTTGATTGGAATTCACATACAAATTCAGAGCTGCAATTAGGCTGCAATGTGTCTCTAACACTGCTATATGCAAGGGGAGTGAACTGCCCCCATGGACCAAACGATTACCACCATTCCAGTGTTCTCTTTCTTTTATTTTCCAATATATCTTCAAATATGTTTTACAAAGCATCCAGGCATGGAGCAGCCAGAGAGTAGCAGGAGAGTTATCTGTGAAGATGTGCATAACCACCTTGCGTGCAGGCTTCAACTCACAAAGCATGAGCAACAGCAAGCTGGACAGAAGAGCCCTGACTTCTGAGGTAAGGCAACCACAGCTGGAATGTTCCATGAACTGGACACCTAGGAGAGCCAGGGACAAATATATCCTGTGCTGTGGATTAAAGTAGCAACAGGTGAGATTTCGTTAGCTCTTAAAAAACCAAAGATATTCTTTCCTTTCCCTGGACCAAAAAATAAAATGTGAGGAAAAGTCCTCACTGCCTGTTGTAGAGTTGTGGTTTTTGTCTGCAGAATTATTCTCTTTCTTGCCTCCTGCTGCAGGATCTGCTTCCCCCTTATCTCACACATTTTCTCTGTATGCTGTAGTCCACTCAAATAAAGATACTAAAAATATGTGTATATGCCCTGAGAGGACAAGTATGCAAAGAGAAGCTCATAAAGCCAACAGAAGATGTAATTTAACAGTCATGTTCCTCTTAACAATTAATCAAGGTTAAGAATGAGAATAAAGCACACTGATTGAAACTTGTCCTTCTAGCTAAGCTTTTATTCCCATTTGATTTCATTGATTTTTTGCCATAACCTTTGCCTCATTTGAATTATTGTTTCCCACAATCAAATATGTTAGCATAGTGGTAAAGATTTCCAGAAGGACTTTTTTCATTCTGCTACTTTGGGAAAAGCTCTGCATGTAAATGGTTATACGACTTGCATGCAAAGTAGACACACTAAACATGATACTTTTATTTTATCATTTGTAGCTAAAGAGATGTAATTATTTAAGTGGGTGTAATTTAATGTTATGGCATCCCTCAAATTGCAATACTGAAATTACTTTAATCTATACTTTGGCTGGGAAAATGCATGAGAAATTTAAAAGCCCACAAAAAAAACCCCAAAACCCAGAAAGGAGCTGTTTCTATATGTTGCGTAGAAGTCCTCATGATACCTTTCAATGAAGCAGTCCTACTTTTTCAAGACCTTTACTATTTATTGAACTTCTTTGTGAACTCTTTATCATGCCATCACTGGGGGTGGTTTGTCACTGGGCTGCTTAATTGTCAAACTAGAAATGGATGATCTGGGCAAGCTACATCACATACTGTACCTTCTACTGCCTGTGCAAAGACAGAGGGACAAGGCTGTCCATCCTTTCAGGGACACTGAATGCTGAACTTTTGCTGCTTTTAATCTTAACAAAAGTCTCTTAGTTAGAAGTTGTGAATCTTTTCCCCTTTTTTACATGCATCGTTCAAAGCCAGCAGCAATAACAAAGCAGCAACAGAGTTGTGTGAAAATACCAACAACAAAATACTGCGTTCGGGTTCTTAAATATTACACATTTTGCAACCAAAACCTCTCTAGATTCACATCTGTACTTTCTAGCAACCAGTACCCTCTGTGAAAATCAGTCTGAGTTCCTTCAAGAGTGGCTTCGTTAAGAATCTCTGCTTTATAAACTGGGTGTGGCATCCTGGTTTTTTTGACTTAAGCATATTTTGAGCTAAGTAGACTAGCTGTCTAATATATTTGCTAGAATCGAAACACCAAAGTCAGCTCTTATTATTACCAGAAACTCTTCTATTAGAAGCCATTGCAAACAGAAGTTTGTCATATCTGGATTTAAATAAATGTAGCTTCTTAGCAATTCAGTAATGACCGTGAGCTATGTCATGATCCCATTAAAGTCAGTGGGAATGTTGCCATTGACTTAAGTGAGCTTGGAATTTGTTTTCCTTTAATCAAAATTTGTTCTAAATGTAGAGCCCTGCAGCTTCAGTTAGGTGTATGTCTCCATCCCAGTTTAGTGTAAAGTTAAATAGATTTCTTGCAATAAACTAAAGCATTTAACTTCCTTTTAGAGCCACCTCCTGCTACCACCCGTTGAGACTAGGAGACCTGCCCTGTTTTTTTGGGTTTATGACTGTGTTTCTTTTTCTACTGTGGATGACTATGTTAGCTGCTTCTAAGTTATTTCTCCAAAAAACCCAGAACCTCTGTGGGAACAGACGTGAAGCAATTAAACATTTGCTTAGAGAGTGAAATGGCAGTTGAAAGAACCTGAGTCCGAAATCTCTGTTTTTATCAGAGCAGCTATGTCCATTGCTACCGTTTCTGTATTTGCAGAAGGCACAAATTACTCTATCTCCCAACTCATAGCTTGTTCCGAGTTTGGACAGACAGATAGATCTTTAAAGAACTCTGTTTATTCAATCAATGCCAAAGAGGAAACAGAGTTGCCTCAAAGCTGGTGAAAATAGTGTGAGCAGTAATAGGGAACAGGAAGAAAGCAGCTATGCAAACTAATCTTCAAAACGATGTGTGGCAGCACACAGACAATGTAAGCCAAGCAAGAAGAGCAGAATTAAAACATCTGAAAAAGGAGCTTATTTATTCAAACTGCCACCTTCTGCAGTACTGGTAGAGCACAGCATCCCATCCTCTCTGTACGTGTAGAGTTCTTGAGTGCTTTTACTAAGATCAACAGAAACCCCTTAGCTCTTGCATGAGGTTTGGGACATTCCCACCCAAATAACTCCATTAATACCATGGGGTAGCTTGGCTGAAAATAGGTTTTAAAGGAGAAAAGTTTTAGTTAGAATTAATGTTCATGATTTTTAGTTAGAATTGATGTTCATATACATGTACATATGTCAGAACATATGAAAAATATGTCAGAAGCCTGACCAAAATCTACTGAAATAGAAATAATTCTCTAGTTATTACAGAGGACTCACTCCAAACTCTGAGGATGCCTCTCGCTCTCCCACAGGGATTAATTACCTGCTACTGAAGACAGCCATCGCTGACATATTAATATGTTTGACTTATTTACAAAGGTGCTTGCTTTGCTTTTTGTATCTGTGTCTGTAACAAATGACAGTTTTTAATGTGGGTAGGAGAGGAGCGAGTAGTGGCTCTTAGCCATGAATCTCCATGGGAATGTAACAAACCTCGCTGAACAAGAGTGCTGCTTGCATTTTTATATATGTATCTGTCTCTTACTCCATTTCTGTCATCCTATCACTTGGATTATGCATTCAGTTGCACTATTAGCATCATTATTAGCCCACTTTTCTGTCTGCTTTCTTCATCTGATGTAATCAGAATGCACCCTCCATGATAACCCTCCATTTTTTGTTTATATCTCTCTGCATCATTTTGCCCAGCAATTTATTGCAGCAAATCTGAAGAACAGACTTCAGCCATTTTACATTTGTTAAAATATTATTTCTCAACTGAAATTGCTTTGAAATAGTTTTGAAAATGTAAAATAAAGCAGGGAGTGCAAAGCATACTGTGATGTCAAGGGAGAGTTCAGGGGTAATAGACTGGTAACTCACAGAGATGTTCTGGAAAATGTTCTGCACTCTAAAAGAACACAGATTATTTTCTTTGTCCTTTCTGGTTGTTGAACCAATTTATACTGTTCTGCAGGGATGGGGGGATTGCTCATTGGGTTTGAAGCACAGTTTTATTCAGAAGACATTTACCACTGTCACCTGTGGCAAGCACACCTATGAGTTACAGAGCAGCATTCTCCACTCCTCTGAGCATTGTTTAAAAAGTTGCTTATGATGCTCAATGCAGAGCAGAACGAAGCCCTGTAGCTGTTTCAGCCAAAGATTAGACTGTGATCACTTCATCCCTGCCGGGGAGCAGTTTCTCAAATGAAAAATGTAATTGAAGAGAGCAAGAGTGTGAATGATTTACTTGTGTGAGTGATTTATTACAATATTTTTTGTTCTAAGCTGGATTTTCTCCTGCACACGATCCACATGAAAGAAATAACAGGTTTAGTTTTCACATAAAAAGCTGAACCTGCAGGGGTACTGAGGTGTGTGGAGGGGTTTCCAATCACTTGTGAACTAACCTGGAAATTACTGATCTGCAGAGATCTTCCCAGAATGCTACTTCTACAATACCATTTCTTCCTCAGAGTGCAGGACTGTCAAGAGTGTGATTGACAAAAATGAACTTCAATTGTTCAAGTAGCAGTTAAGCCACCAAGTACCCATGAAGGATGAGCTTGTTGAGTAAGAAGATACTACTTTAATGAAGTAATTTTAAAAAGCAGAATTGTATTTTAAGATATATTAGATAAAATGGATATCTGCCAAACTACCACGCTGTATTTAGGGTAGCTACACATCCAAATGCCAAATTACATGAGCATAGAGTACTACAGTGCTCCATATATGTCTATCTCTAGCTCTGTACATACCACAGCTATGAATATATGTACCATCATGGACTCAAAACAATAGGGGAGCTGATTCTTAGCTGTATATAGTATTTTAGCTCCACTGAATGCAAAGTCTGATTGTGATTTTCCTCCAGGGAAAATCCTGACCTCCCTGAAGTCAGACTGCAGTAATTGCGTGCACCAGCCCTAGGAGAGTCCAACCACACTCTTGAGGTATGCAGCTAGAAGCAGCAAGCTGCAACTGAGGGGTGACCATGACGTGTCTAGACTGTGAAGAAACGTCTTGCCACCAAGTACACTTGAGGCCATTCAGAGGCAGGCAGGTGTGAAGAATGGCAGCCCTATGGCCTCTGTGGACTTTTCAGCAAATAGGCATCAGCGCAGAGGCCATGACTTCACACTTCAGCGTTTCATTTTTTAATAGTCTCTAATCCATTTATTCTATGAAGTGAAACATTCCCAAATTACAAAGACATTTGTGTTCCTTGAACATGTGTCATCTGGCTGGAAATAGTTAGTGAATTCTTCATACCTTTTCCTATAGCTAACTTTTGGTCCATCTTCATGGCACAGCTGACTAACCTCCATTTCACACACCTCTTTAAAACTTTCAGTTTCAGGCTACCTTCTGATATAAACAGTACCCGGTGATAATGGTTTTCTTTAGATGAAAATTTAAATAGAAATGTCAAAACATGAGGCTAACTAGAGGGGGAAAACACTCTTAAACGTGTGCCAAACACTAACTCACAGAAGCCGACCAAGTTCTCGTAAATTACTGTTGACTCTGGCAACAGGGTGGTGATTTTTCTCACTGTTAGCATTAATGAAAAGTCCATAAAGTAGCAATAATAATTAAATAAATACAGAAACAACGGTGTTAACCAGGTTAGGTAGTGGCAGTCATTGTGACCATGCTTATTGTGTTACATTGGTTTAGCCAAGAAAAACCTTATCTGATGAAAACAATAGTTCCCGAAATGCACTTCTTTTAGATAAAATAATTCTCTTCAAGATGGGTTTCCAAAATAAATATAACACAATATTTTAAGTTTACTTATGCAAATCCACCAGGACATGCCAGCCAAGCAATAACCTAAATCAAGATAACCTTAGTTAGTATGTTACCCTGTAGCTATGAAGCTGCTGTTAGTTCCACTTCTGGTATGGTTTCATCTGCATATTTTAGTACAATGTGGCTTAGCTCTCCTCTTCGAGTTTTCTTTTTTTCAGTAAAGCTGGAAAAAATGTTTTTCACCAAATGGAGTGCATTCCATGAGTGATGGTTTTCTCTTGGAGTTATGAGTTTGAAAAGGATCACTACCTCCCATTGAACAGGCCCCAGAATTTATGTACTTTCTTTGGCCAACATTTGAATTTGGCTTTGAAGCCAGACATGAGAAACAAAGCATGCTGGAAGATTTTCTTTCTTTTCTTGGTTTCTTAGCTTATGGATATACTGCATAGAGGAAAATGCAGGCAATTTGTTCATTTGACAGCTTCCATCCCATTAGATGCCTTTCCTGACCTCTCTTCACTATCTGTACTCCCTTCACGCACCTTCTAAGCAGCTTGGGCTGTGTGCCACATGGTGAAAGCAAGAAATAGATTTTACATTATACAGAGGAATGGTTCAGGTTCTTTTTCATCTGAATCACATGAAAACCTAAGAGCCAAAACT
>NW_010114985.1:5248-18775 GCF_000699245.1 Pterocles gutturalis | reverse complement strand
CCTATCTGCCTCCAGCATCCCCCAGCCCCTCTGAAAACACTGCAATATTGTTATTGTGAGGTTAAACATTGACATAGATGTCTCAAATTTTTTTACTCTCTTTGGTACAGGAAAAAAATGTTGATTAATTCTTTGATTTCTTCTCCAATCAAAGTTTAATTCCAAATTTAAGTTAAAGATCTTTAGAGAAACTCTATCCTATACCTCACCAGAAAGACCCTTACTTATTGCGGAAGCTGGAACAGTCTTTCCTCCTGATACTTTGACTTCACTTTAGCAGAAGTTGCCTTAATTTAGTCATTCTGATGCTCTCTGTACTTTCAGAAGAATCCCTGGAGGTCCGTCAGCCCCTTCAAAAGAAAGAAAGAACAAACTGTTAAGTAGTCTTTAATCTTTAAAAAGATTAAAGTTAAATTAAAAAAATTAAATTAAACTTTCAAAGTCAGCCACAATGTCTTGAGTCCGTTTCATGAGTTGTATTCATTTCACCTAGAAACACGATGAACAGCTGATGAAGTTTGTGGTTTCCATACTATCTCTATCTCACACAAATCTGTTTTATGTATTTCTTCTGTTTTCTTGTATGAAAAGTACTTTTTTTTTTTTCCCCTAGGACACTGTAGCTGACAATGGGTCAGAATTGGCATGAATACTTGTAGCAGTAGTTAAGGTATCTGTGAGATGGTCTCAGCACCCTACAAAGCGCAACAGCTTCAAAACTGGTATTTAAAGTTTTTCCGGATTAAAAATAACCCAAGGGCAATATTATGATCTGCTCTTCCTCAAGGATACCTCATCTATTGCAGCTGCTCCATGGGTTACTGAGCAGGGGTACAGCTGCAGCTTCGGGACCTAAAAAGGTGATTGTGTTAAAAGTCAAAGTGCAGAAGGAAGTAAAATATAGTAGGTTATTAGAGACAGAGTTGGGATGGTTCTGGTTCACATCAGAGAAAACCCCCTGGGAAGGAGCTATGCCCAGCAAACCTTCAGGCTGGTCCAAGAAAACTTCATTTCTACAAAGAGTTCAGTGCATTCAAATTCTTTCCCATGCAAGCAGTAGATCAAAGCCTTCGCTGCTCTGCTGCACAACACAGTCACCAAGCTCATGACACAGGCCAAATGAAAGCAATTTTGGGTGGGATCTCATAGAAGGTCACACCCCTTGTCTAGTTAGAAAAGCAATGGCTTTACTGTGGAAAGAAATCCTGTGAGAAGTTTGCAACCCTCTTAAACACGCATATGCCTAGCTCACATTTAGGTGTTAGATCCTAGCAGCTGCTTTGTCACACTGTTCCCTATGACTGAAAACAGCTTGGCTGTTTGTGCCATCTTTTTGTGCTTCAGGCTATACTCCCTCACATCAGTTACGTGAGGCGTAGTACTGATGTTCTTATCTAGCTTCACCGTCAGGACTCATCTTGGCTTTCCCTGTATTCCCAGCTCAGTGCCTGGGACTGCCTCACGTGCTGGGATGAGAAATGTTCGGTTGTTCAGAAACACACTTGGCTTCCTTTACTGGATACCCTACTGGATACCCTGACAGGGTGAGACCATGATATTTCCTTAGCTGGTCTGCCTTAGAGCCACTAAGTTTCTTTTGGTAGATAGCTGAATTGCGACTTTAAAGTCAAAGGAAATTGCAACCTTCTACTCTGGGTATGTATTTACAGTAGTGAGAGGAGATTAAAGCATTAGCAACAGCTCTAAGCAGAGCAAGGAGATGAGCACCTGAGAAAGGTCAGAGACAGAGTGAAGAGATGAGAACATTAAAATAAAGAAAGGAATAGAGTTTTAATCAGAATTTTCACAGCCTAAAAATAAACCAAAAATGTTTTGTCACAACATCCTTGTTTGATAGGGAAATATTAAGATTTACTAACTAATAATCCTCCAAGACAGTGATCAATAAAATAATATCATTAAAAGAATGTAAAATTTTACTATTCTTCAGTTGGATACAGATTTTCCAGTCAGGGCTATAGCTGTCAAGTAAAATGATTCATCTTCAACACCTGTTTCATTTGGGGGATTCCTTTGCTTAAAGTGCGTCTCCAGAATGTTTCTAACATCTCATATCAAGGGGGATAGGAAGGTTATTGCAACCTCCAAATTTAGCCAGATGCATAAGCAAGGTTAATGCAGCAACCTCCAATAAAAGTGGACCCCAGAGTCAGAGATACACTTCTGTTAGTTGGCAAAGAGCTGGGAAAAACCTAAATCCACCTTTCTGTAAAAGCTTGCATTTCCCTCTCTTTCTGTTTATTGCATTCATAATGTTTTCTGTCACCACTTTAGCTGAAAATAATATTGAAAAGACTTTTCTCAGTTTCATCTGCAGTAGATTTATGTATAATATCACAACTGACCACCAGTTATACCCTAGATTTCTAAGACAAATATTTCAAGTGAACTCTTCAGTGCATGCTTGGTTTCTTCCTCTCTCTCCAATAAATTTTCCATACCACAAAGAAAACAATGTAGAACATTGACTAGGGATATTACAGCAGTGCTCCAGGGTTATGAAATTATTTCTGTTTTCTTAGGGTTTTAAAATCCGTCTCTGATCACTGTGAAATCTAGCATGAACCCAAAGAATTGTGAGATGGGGTCTGCGGACATTTAAAGAAAGGAATTAGTAACAGGAAGCTCTTACAACAAATTACCTATTGATTTCTTCTCAGGCTAAGGTGAGTGAGAGAAGAGAGTCACATTGACTACCCTGAAAACAGATGAGGTCACCCACTGCTTATGTCAGTTAGTGCCTTAGTCCTGCAGCTTCCTCGGGGAAAGAAATAGAAAATCTGGGTGTCCCTATGGAATGAGTTGGGAGGCTTACCTTGTGCCTGTATAAACTGAGTAGGCAGCAAGTTGCTGTCTGTTTGCATCCATAGGTCCTGTCCATCTCAGAGGGATAGTTAATACACAGTGCTTACAGTTGCTACCTATTCAGGGTCTGTTTGAATGCCTGAGTATTGGGAGAAATCTGAACAAAGTAAGACATTAGTTACAACAGTAGTATAATCTAAACTCAGTAAAAACTCAGAGGATGAAAGGAAAATAAAAGATGCACATGACTGCTCTTCAGCAAGATAGAAGTTTAAAGGAGAAGAACTTGCAGCACAAAGTGACCAGGATAAATGTGACATGAAGAGGACTTGTGGCAACCCCGGGCACAGCAGGGAGGATTAAGGCTGAAGGGCATGTGAGAAAAAACTTGGAGGATGCCAGGGTTCAATAGTTAACGAAGAGGATTTATGAGGGCTAATGGCTGTCAGCCCTGCATTCTTCCCTTCCTGAGGGCACTGCCTTGCTCAGAGGAGCTTTTCCCGTCCTCCGCTTTCTGCTCCGTTTGGTTATGCAAAGTGTGAAAGGTCCATGCTCCATTTTTTACTGAGACACACATCCATGTTCCTCTCCTGTTTATGTGGGGAAGGGAAGGGAAGGGAAGGGAAGCATCCTGTGATGCTAGGACTGAAACTGCAAAGAGAAAGGGACTGGAGGGAGAAAGTATTCATGGTCCTCAACCACTCACCAGAACTAGGCTATGACATATTCCTTCTATGTGAGGTGCTGAGGAAGAGCATCCTCAGTGCATGGTAGACATCCTAAAGTATTGGTGTTAGTGCCAAGGAATTCAAACACCCACTAGGATTAATAGACTCTTTCATGTCTGTGAAAGCTGTCTTTTTTATTGAAAGGGTGATTCTTCTATATGTTCTAAATTAAGTATATTTGGGCAGGTTTCTTTGATCCAAGATTCTTACAGAGGTTCAGAATAGGGTTAATGATCAAAATGTGGCAGGATTTAAACCACAGTAATGCAAATAAAACTCTTCAGGAAAACATTCCCAAAACCAAATGAAACCAAACCAAATGAAAGCAAGGGAAGTCAAGACATCTCATTCATTTCTTGAAGTTTCTTTTGTATAGATCCAGGCAACAAAATACTGGCTCTGCAGAGAATCCAGGTCCTTACCCTAGCTAGTGCTGCCCTTTGGAGAAATACCATTGAACCCGTGATTCTTGAAAAGCTAAGTTCTGAGAAAGGCAGAAGTCTAATATTTGGCATCTTGGGATGTTGAACCCTTTCCCAGGAGGGCTCTAAAAAGAGAGGCACCAGAGGAACCATATCCATCTAGTCTTTTCAGCAGCTCCTTCTACTGCCTTGAAATGCACCCAGTCCTCTACCCCGGCCATAGCATACCCAGATTTTTTTTCTAGAGGCAGTTAAAAAACAATGCTGGTGTCACAGATCGGCCACCAATACAGAAGATGCTTGTTGCATACCTAAAGAGCATCTGCATGCAAAAGGTTGCCTCCAAACCACCTTTTGCAAAGTGGAGTCAAAGTTGCACCACCTTGTCTCCAGAGAGGGGGTGTTGACTGTCCCTTTCAGCTGTTTGACTTCTTTCTCTGACACAGATTTTCTACTCTCTTTAGACAGGTATCTTATGGTTAAATCTTTAAAGCTATGTCACTGCTTCTGCCTGCCTGCAGATGAAAGAACCTGAATGTGTTAGACATGTACTCAGTTCAGGTATTTTATAGATCTTCCTAGGTATTTCTGCCTCTTTTGATGTATAATAGCTTTTCTGATTTAATTTTTTAACAAGGAAAAGCAAGCAGCAAACCACAAAGGATTTGAGATGCTCACCAATAACAGGAGCAGGATAGATAGACTATTCATAACTGATCTGCTTTACGTGACATTCATTTCAGAAGAAATAAACCTTTTCATCACAACAGAAAGACAGGGATAGAGATCAAGTTTTAAAAAATTATTAGCAGTTTAATAGAAATGGTGTTACCCTTGGAGAGAAAGAACAAAATGTTTAACTAAAAATTGGTTAAAACTTCTAAGCACAAGCGAGCAAAGGTGGATAAAATTTCAAATGTATCCAATATCAAAATCAAATTAAGTGTGAAGGGTGGTAGCCAAACACATATCGGGGTGACAGTATTTCAAATTGCCAAAAGATAAGATCACAACAATCAAGATCTTTTTCTCCTTCTGCACCTGCCAGAAGTGCAATTATGTCCCCTTCTCCTTAAGCCGTCATATATATATACACACACACATATATACACTTCAATTCTGATGTGAAGCATACCATTCTATTGGTTCACAAGTTCTCACCACTGAGAAGTCTTGAAATCTCAGATAAGTTCACATTTGCATTTATTTTCAGCAAAACAGTTGGATTGCCCTAGCTTTCAAGAACAGGGCTAAATATGAAGTCAGCATTGTTCACAGATCAGCTAGCTCCTCCTCGCCCTGATGTCAACATCCAGTGCCAGTGCAAAAATGTGATGTGCTTTCTATAACCCATTGAACCGGAGACTGGAAATGAAGCTGGAGTTATCCACTTGGACAGTTTTGATCAATTTATTTTTTCAACCCCAGTCATTTTTCACCTTCTCCGAGTGCATCAAGAGAGTAAAGAAGCAAAGGACAATAGCATAAGGACTGAAGGAAGTGAACAAAAATGAACAAAAAGAGGTAGTCTGTGACCAAGCTCAGCTGCAACCAGAACTGCCCATCTGACTGCAGCCTGACTACAGTCCCTTTCCTTCCTCGCCTGCACAAAAATGCCCATATCAAACATAATAAAGTAAAACCAAGAAGAACCTCAAGCTGAGCAACAGATTTAAACTACTGGAAAACTGGAAAATCTTTCCACGCCATGCTTTTCATTCCTAAATTGTAAAGGGATGTATAGTCATCCTAGGAAATGATTATACATGGGTTCTGCGAAAGCAGAGCCATTGCTATCCCTTCAGCTAGAGCTAATTATGCGTTGCTAAGAGAGAGTCCTGAAAGCACTTTTAGGAAGTTGTCCCCTTCATGCCCAGACTCAGTGTGGCCAATCTCATTTAGGGATGGAAAACAAGAGCCAGCCTAGCAGGGGAGGTTCACTCCACCTCAATTTCTCCTTTTCTCAACAAGATGGAGAAGTTGCAAATGAAGTTTGTGGTGTTTTCCTGCAATGATTACTTGTCCTGCTAGGCATATTCCACTGTAAGGAGTTTTAAACAGAACAAGTACATCAACAAACAAAGTACTAGTGAGGAGAGCAATGGTGGATATGTGTCTCTTTCAGGTAACCCACTAAATCATAACTGGCTGTTCCAGCAGATTTGAGGGGATGATGCACTTCAGCCCAGGCTTCTTAGATGGGCAGTTTCCTTTACAAACTTTATTTCACTGCCCAGTAGAAGGAAGAGTACTTTATGAAACGTATCCCTCATTTCTGTTCATTTTCAGGTAGGATTCGGAAAGGTAGAAGCTGCCCTTCTATCCCCTGAAGGATGGAGCTCAAAGTGCATGTTCTCAAATGGCAAAAACAATATCCAAGAGTAAGGAAAAGATGGGAGAATAGAGCCCAGCAATAATATTTCCTTGCTGTGTAGTATTTATTAATGCTTCACGCTGTCCAAACTCTACCAGGTGTGGAGTTGATAAGAGTCCTACTAGTGACTCCCATTAGTTCATCCATAGCCTTGCACAACTGGAGATGTCAAGCAACAAGTATGGAAAATACAACCACATAGTCACAAAGGATTTATTTGAGCATTAGACACAACAGTTATTTCCAAATGTACTTTAACAAAAACAGCATTAGGTGGCTAATTTCCAGCAACCAAACTTGAAAAATGCAAGTTGGAGATTGAGTTTGGAGGAAAGGAGAGAATTACTTTCCAGGAGAGTTCAGAGAAAACACTTGAAGAAGGGACTTCATGGAGGGGTGTACAAAGTTATTTGCAAATGAGTGGCACTGACAGTGGCCAAGGTTATAACTGAAGGCTGTTCCTGCATCTGGGTGAATTCAGGATGAATATTCTCTCTGAGAAACGTTTATTTTCCAAGGTGCAAACTTTTTTCAGCAACGGGATATTTTCAGACATCGTCAGTTTTCACCTCCTTGTCACATTGCTGTTCTACTTGTAATTTAAATAGGGGCAGAGATAGTACCCCGCCAGTGCTGTGTGTTCCTTCAAAGGTTCCACCTCCACATCTGTTGCCTGGCTTAAATCTATTGACTAAATTACTGGCTAAGGTTCAACAAAGTCTGTAAGCTTCCCCAATTAACCCATCAGTTAGGAATTCCCAACTGATGATCTTAATGTGCCTTGTGGATAAAAAGTTCCAAATCTTTTTCTGATATGAGAAAATGGAGGGGGCAGGGCCTGTGTACCCACATGAAACAATGTTAATAATCTTTCAGCTGTGACTAACCGTACATTTGCAGAGCACTGTGAATATGAGACTTTTACAATTATATACAGTTATTACATATAACTAGTGCAAGTTCCTATATGCTAGTGCATCAACTAGTTAGTTGACATCCACAATTAATCCTCCTTTCTCTCTCACCTAGTTAGCGTGGAATGAGGTTGGTGCGTACTTGAATTCTCATGTGATTCTTGATTGCATTGTAGAAAATGATCAAAAGGCTCTATTTGAATGTGAATGATTGTGTTGCTCGCTGTACTTGATGGCAATTTACTTAAATATGATACTCTGCAGGGGAACATGTTCAAAGCAAAGTCACAACAAGCAGTTTATTGTTTCCATGCACATTATTTAAGATTATTGCCTCCTGAAAGCCTTAAAAAAATACAACTAGCAGAAGATAACACCAAGAGGAAGAGTTAAAGCACTGGTATGAACACACTCTCCATTATCAGTGTGTGGCAAAATGTGTAAGCTTCAAATTAATAATGTGAATACCTTTACCCTAACAATGAGCAGCCTCCTAGTCTAAGAGAGCACAGAGGTAATGTCATTGATAGCATAAGGTATTACAAATTCTTCCAGACTGGCTACATTCCATGCACCAGTTCCATCTGATCTAAACAACTAAATCCTCTCAGCCCTGGTGACTTCCATGAAGACTTGTGGTCTGTAAGCACAAGCCTAGGAATTATTGGCAAATACCTGGCAAATTTAAACTATTATGGTGAAAAACTTTATGCAACTTGATTGTCAAAGATAAGCTGCTGAAGGATAATGACAAATATACTATAGAAGATAAATGCTGTAAAATACTGGAATTTTGGTTAGTAATTGTAAGCTCTCCACTAATTCTCCTACACTCCTCACTTTATTAATAAAATCATCCTTCACTGCAAATTAGGCCATGGGTAGAATATTAGAGTTATAATATTCCACTGATCTAGACTGTGTTCACAGCATAACATCTAGGTTACAGGCCTAAATAGATACATATGTCACTTAACAGCTTTTGTTGATACTAAAAAATGTATTAATGAGTCTCAAATGATTTCACAGTGTCATTTCCTTTCCTATATCAGTATTTCTTAGGGGCACCTTTCCATCTAGCTGGGACTTTACTCTCAGTTAGCAACACAAAGGGAAAGGTGGTTCCAGTTCAGTACCTGCTCAAGACTCCCAGAACCATCTCATCATCTCTAGATGAACCTACCCATTCACTGAACCATCCAGTGAACAGGTGGGTTCAATCTTGAAAAAAATAATATTAGCAGTGCTATCTTATTATCAGGTCCAAAAAAGCTGCTTTTCTGAAACAACTGTCTCAAGTACTCCACAGTGGGTCCAGATTATGGTTCCCAAAATGGTTTAGTTTTCTTCTAGCTGACTGCCAAAGAAAGAGAAGAAGCAAAGCTCCACTTTCTCATTCACCTCTCCCTTGTCCTTATCTGCTTGCTGGTAGAGAGGCAAAGCTGGTGTATGCAACAGGACAGGACTGTGGTGTACTTAGATCCAAATGCAAAATAGATTGAGCAAGGTAGCATTTCTTCAGCAGAATAAGAGAAGCGTGGGCCATTTGCTCTTTTCCTCATGGCACAGCTCCTGAGGTAGAGCAATGCTATGACAGCTCTTACTCAGTAGTTTTGTCTGAGGTTTGATCTATCAAAAGGAAAGTCTTTCACAAGAGAAATAAGTATAAATAAGAGTTAAGTATGAAACTGTCATTTGTTACCATTTTGGACAGCCAAATAATAATAAGTGTAAAGCCCTGTTGGGTGACAGCAGTGGTCCACCCAGCCCACATGTGATGTCAGAGACAACAGCACTGTGAGTCTGGCACACATATGCCTTGTACATCTTCAGCATCCACAGCTCTTGCATTACAGCTCCTAGAGGTACACCACTCACTAGGCTTATGTTTACCAACATATTGTCTGTGAATTTTTCTGAATCCTTTCAAACCTACTGATTATCTGCTTCCACAGCCTCCTGTGCCAGCAAACTCCAGAAGGCAAGTTAGGCTGTAGTGACAAAAAAATCCCTTGTGTAGCTGAAAATTTCTTAAGTGAGAAATTACCTTGAGCCTTTTCCTTCCTTTTTAACAATAATTATCTGTCCTGTTGAAAGTTAAGGACATGCCTAAAGGTACCACGTCGTCAGGTACCTGTTGAGTGATAGTGGTGTTCAGCTGGTGAGAAAAGACAAGGACAATACTCATGAGCACTCAGGAAAACAAGATTTTTCTCTCACTGTCCTGCATTAACTTCCGTGTATTCATCATGTGTCACTTCAACACTTCCCTAGACCCTAATCTTATGGTTTACAGCTCTCTGCTTTTATTGCTATTAATTCTGCATCCACCAGTGTGCATAGGTATTCTGGGTGTTTTCAACATACCTTCCTTTCAATCTTTTGTGGTTGGTCCAGAAGATTCTGTTGCATTTAGTGATGGGATGGGGTTTCAGGCAGGTAAAGTCTTGTGGAGCACACAAAGTACGGTGCAACCAAAACGGGAGAGAAAGGTAAAAACAAAACCAACCACTTGATTGCTGAGACTTCCTTGAGAGCAACAAGGCAAACCTTAGGAGTTGCCCATCGTTTGCCCAGAAGAGCAAGTTTAAAGTTAGGAGGATGCCCTGATCAAAAGCTGATTGGTGCAGGGTCAAGGAGTAAAGTTAGCCAACAAGCTATGGAGGTAAAGTTAGCAGTAGCTGTGGAGAGGCGCCATGTTGGCCATTCATCCTACTAAATTAACCTGAGTATAAAAAGCGCTCACCCTTAGCAAATTCACTCCCAGTAAATTTGTATTTCACTCATGATGTTGCATCTAGGTGCTACAGAAAATGGTTACTACTGCACTCAGCAACATTCACTCCCTCACTGGAGACACCATCTGTACCTATACCCTATGAGGTAAAGCTGGAGTATCAGATCAGAGTTTCAGCTTTAACTCTCAATTTCCTGGCTTTTTGTGGGTTTTAGGCAGACCCTTAATGTTACTTTAATGTAAGGGGTTTCTTGTGGTTTAATATTTCTAACGACAGTAAATTATTTCCAGCATATGTAAAAAAGACAAATTTCTCCTGTGGTTAGTGACCACAAAGCAAAACAAGAAACAGAAATACTCAGGAGTAAGGTTCTTGAGAAAAGGTTATAGAGCTTTAAACCTCCCTTTTGATGTTACATGCAGAAAAAGAAACTTCAGTATGAGACTGATGTTTGTGAAGTACAGTAGCAAATAAACACAACCTATGTCCATCATCTCTGCATACCAGTAAAAAAAAAGCTTTTTGCCTGCTGTATGAGTAAGCACTTTGAAACAATGCCCCCACTCCTGTATATACATCCCATAAAAATGAACTGCTGAGTAATAAATGTATTCCAGCTTGTGAGGAGAGGTCCCAAACTGGCAAGCAAGGAAAAAAATACTGCATTAAAAAATTATTTGTTTCCACTAGTAATTGATTATTCTTACTTAGCCTTTCCCATGGAGAGGAAAGAAAGGAGCTGATGCCTGAAATTGCAGTAGAAATGTTACTAAAGTTGAGTAAAGTGAGGTTGTGAAGAGCTGACTGATACTGTCAGATAAAATCTATAAAGCTTAGGAATTCACAATATGTGTGGCTGGACAATAGCTAGCTTCATTATCCCAGATCAGTCTCCTCCAGTAACTGTTTTGACTGCAAGAATTGAAAGCACTGGTTACAGCCCTTGTGGGACAGATGCCCATGCAGACATTAGGACTACTGGACCCATGGAGTCCCTTCTACAGCAGTGGTGTGCCCACTAACATCTGCTGTGTGCCCCACATGAAACCAGGGGGTCATTTCTCTGCAGGTCCCCAAGGCCTGACTAGCTGACTTGGGGCAGGTGGCCTTGGCAAACCTCTTGCCCGTGTCTCTAAGCAGGCTTGTGCAATGAAAATAAACTATCATTGGCTCATCATAGCCCCAGGGAAGAGCTTATTTTGCTGGGAATAGCAAAGTCTCTGTTTCCTTACTTGTGAAGATTTGGGTAAAAAGAATAAGTGTTGAGAAAACAAGACTTTTTTTCAGGAGGCAAGATCTCTTTGCAGTACTGACAGCCAGATATATTGAGGATTGTTCATAGCAGTTTTGTTCTCAGCATCATTTAAAAACTCTGGTTCCACCACTCACAGAGCAGATTTCCAGAAACAATTGTTTGCTTCTAGCTTGAGAAAGAGAGGCTTTCTGCTGGCATGATTTACCTTGTCTAACGCCCAAAGAGACTAAATGCACCAGCATTAAACTGCAGGACTGAAAATTAATTTGCTTGGATTTCTCATAACATTTTCAAGGTAGTTCCTGGGATAGTACAGAATACTACTGGTTCAATGACATCTTCAGGACCAACCCTGTAGACTCCTCACTACAGAAACATTACCATAAATTAAAGGAGAGGTAAGAATGGAGGAAGAGATTGTTTGCACTGTTCTCCCATGCATTCTGTTGGAACGAGGTGAAATAAAGATATGCTGTGTACAAGAAGTTAGGAAAACTGTTCATTACCTTGAGATTCTGATCTTTCTCTTCACAATACAGCTATTCTTGGCCCTAACAGTATCAATGGGAAGAAGAGGTTTAAAACACACACACACAAAAAAAAAAAGTGGATGGAGTGTCAAATAAACACCAGCCCATATCTCTCAGCTACAGTTTTTGAGAGGGCTGTTCTTCTGTTAAGACAGCTGTGAGATCTATAGCCTGCCTTGGAAAAGGCAAACTCACTATATTTGATGAGGCTGCAAAATATCCAGTCTAGAAAGTTGCATTAACTGTCACTTCATTTAATTATTGAAGATTTCCCAAGAGAAATTACTAAATTAATTAAAAATTAACACTTAATTTAAAATTTATTTCATGGACAATTATCTTCAATGTTGCTAGGCGACTGGCCATATTCTTCTTTTGCTGGAAATAAATTAAAAATGTCACAGTCTCCCTTGCTACATCACAGTTTGCCAAAATTATTCACTTCATGCTATGACTGGAAGACATATTATTACTGGCAGCATGTGGTACAAAATTCACTTGACAAATCATGTTCTACTTTGTGAATCCTTTTTCCTCAGTGACATTGGAATTCCATTCTTCCTTGTCAAAAACCTGCCATTGCTTGCAGGTATTAATACCTTTACAATACCTTACAAGAACTACTACGGGCAGTTCTGGGATCCCAGCTCACAGTGAGTAACTCTTTACTCCATTAATGGCTCCATTGGCTTTAGTGGGACTATTTATAGAGTGAAATGCTAGTCAATGTGAATAAAAGGGTCAGTGCTTGACCCAGTAAGTGTAGCATGCAGCTTGACTGTTCCCATAAAAAACCTAGGCATAATAGTCTGTACTTTCTTGGGAGCATTACATTAAATTTAGTTTACAAGCAGTACAGATAAAGATAACCTTAACAGGGTCTACTTGGTTCAGACTGAACAAGCTCATTTTGCTTTGAGAGAAAATAAAGAATTAAATAATGCAGATTTTAAGGGGGCAACGTTCACTATTGCTAATGTAATATTAGTATAGAGGTCTAGTCTACCCAAATTCTATAATGATGGGGAAGTAAAAGCAAATATTCAGAATGGCCATCACACTCTTCTTCATGGACTGCTATACACATCGATTAAGACTGCCTGGTTTAAATCATCTTCATATATTACACTAGTGGGGATATAGCAAATAGTGTAGGTGTTTATGTGTTCTATAAAGATGTAATTATATGCAGTAAACTATATGGTATGTATAATGATATACATTGAAAAAAATAATTAAATACATTGTACTTAGGTAACATCTTCCATTTCGTAGAATATTTAGAGGTTAATGAAGTAAGCCTCCCACAATCCTGTAAAGCAGACAACTAGCATTAATCTGTAATAACTTGCTTGTATTATGCAGGAAGTGTAGGACTCACCTTTGAAAAAGCTTGGACAGCCTCATTTTCCTGGCTGATGTTAACTGTTTCCTCTGTGTTGTGGTTTTGTGTGATGGGTTTCTTTGGTAGCAGGGGGCAGGGGAGGAGCTACAGCGATGGCTTCTGTAAGTAACTGTTAGAAGCTCCCCCAGCTCCAAGTTCTTGGTAGCCAGTGGGGGAGCACTACAGTGATGGCCCCTGTGAGAAACCGCTGGAAGTTCCTCCAGCTCTGGGCTGGACCCACCTTTGGCCAGGGCTGAGCCAACCAGTGCCCCTGCAAGTGACATATTGAAGAGGGGACACAGCGCATGGTGGGAGGGCACAGCCCTGGGAAAGGCCCAACCCAGCTGGTCCATCCG
>NW_010114985.1:0-5213 GCF_000699245.1 Pterocles gutturalis | reverse complement strand
CCATGGCCCAGCCGACTCAGCGCAGCCTCCGCCCGAGAGCCGGGAGTAGCTCAGGAGCCAGCGAAAGAACCTGCGGCAGAAAAAAGAGCAGGATCCGAGAGAGACAGCTACAGACATGAAGGTGAGTGAAGAGGAAGGAGAGGGAGGAGGTGCCAGAGCAGAGATTCCCCTGCAGCCCCTGGTGACAAGCATGGTGACACAGGTTGTCCCCATGCAGCCCATGGAGAGCAGAGCTCACCTGCAGCTCATTGAGATGTGGCCATGGAGGAGCACACGCTGGAAGAAGTAACTGTGCCTGAAGGAGGCCGTGAATATGTGAAGAGATCCACACCGAAGCAGTTAGTGGATAACTGCAGCCTGGGGGAAGGACTCATGTTGGAGCAGTTTGGGAAGGACTCTCCCGTGCGAGGGACCCCATACTGGAGCAGGGAAAGACTGTGAGGAGCCTTCCCTGGGTAGGAAGGAGTGGCAGAGACAACACATGGTAGACTGACTGCAAACCCCATCCCCTGCTCCCCCGTGCCACTGCGGGTGCGAAGGTAGAGAAATGGGGAACAAAGCCTTTGGGCCTGGGAAGAAGGGAGGGGTGGGGGAGAGGTGCCTTTATAAGATGTAGTTCTCGTTCTCATTGTCTTGCTCTGTGTTTGATTGTTAACAGATTAAATTGTTTTTGTGTCTTCCCAAGTCGAGACTGTTTCTTGCCCATGACCATAAGCAGTGAGTGAACCCTCCCTGTCTTTGCCTCAGCCCACGATTGGTTTTGCCTTTTTTTCTTGCAGTTCTCCCCCCAAGCCCACCAAAGGGAAGGAGGGAGTGAGAAGCTGTATGTGGTGCTGACAGGTAGCCTTAAAACCACAACGTTCTGCCATTATAGGGCATAAAACATACATAACCTTATGGTGTAGTGATGGTATTGGCATTCTTCTGGGATGTCTGCATTACTCAACAATGATGAAGCTGTGTATGAATAAGGTAAAAGGTAACAAATTAATACCAATAAATACTTTACACCAAACTAATTTGGGGTGGAGGAAAGGAAGGGATTAACACTGCATGGGGGAAAAAAAAAAAAAATAAAAGAAGTTTCTTTTTTAAACCTGAGAGACTAACCAAGCCCCTACAAAGCCAAAATGTTGTAGTTGCCCTTCCTCCAACTGCACAAGTATCCATGGAACAGAAAGTTGATAACCAGCTAGTAACCAGGCAGTAGCCAATATCCTTTCCAAACAGACATCACTCTTCAAACACCTGCTGTTCAGGATCTAGGAATACTGGAAGCAGGTGTTGTATTTGGACAAAAAATGGAAAACTATATTTTTTTACCCTCATCTGACCGAAATCTATCTCTGCTCCAGATTATTTTTTAGAACTTTTTTTCGTGTGCTGTTCAGTACTGAGACAGAAGAAAAGGAAACTATAAAGGCAAGAATAAGTCATCCTAGAGTAAACAGATTGGTGACCAAAGAGTTGGTGAGACCAACAAAGGAAATTAACAAAGGCTGAGTGCTTGAATGTATGGATGTGTTCAGGTTAGATAAATAAACAGGGTGTAATTTAAATGTATATTGGTTTAGGTTCCTTGTATATAGTTGTTCTTCTTAATTAAAATAATGAAAGGAATGACATAGATGTGTAGTTTTATTTCGTCAGATTCTGGTACACACTACCTGAAACAGTGGTTCTCATGTTTAAAACTGTCACTGCCTGGATCTGGATTCATGGCAAGTCTTGCTAAAGGAGCCACAAGTGACAATAACAGAAAGACCTTCTAAGTTTGTTCCGTGTCAGTCCCCTACCTCTGTCAAATTGAATTTCCCTTTATCTAACACCTAGTTTGGGATATGCTAAAATAACATAGTGGTATCCTGCCCCATTGCCCCAAGAAATGAATTGAAGGATTCCCACAGAGTTGATCTCATTAGATCAGTCCCTACAAGGAGCATTCCTCTGCCTGACATTACTAATGATTGATATACTGAAGCTAATTTTAACTTCAGAATTGGGGATTTCCCTTCTGTTTCTTCAGGAAAATGTTTGGGATTTTTTTTGCTCTCTTCCCATACCCACAGATATAGGGGGAGATAACTCATCTCAGACAGCAAGAATTTTATCAACACAAATATTTGTTTTCCTGTTGACCATACAAAGAAATTATAAACACATGTTTTTGTCTGCATGTAGACCTTCAGCACCACTCTGTCATTAAGTGGCGTGCAGGTAGTCATTCCCTTGATCACTGAACTGTTTGTACGCTAGTTTTAGAAACTCTCTCAGGATTAATAGCAGTTTCAGGGCCTTGTGTTGCCTTTTGGTGGGGACACTGTCTTGATCAACAAATATGAAAGTATATTGTTGAGTTTCTTCCCAATACCAATATGCAGGATCACATTTTTGGTCTTGTAAGTGCTCCCATATGCTACAGAAATAATTAAATTTTTATTGGCTTTTTGGCCTGGCTCCTAAAGATGAATATCCTTCAGATGCTAAACATTTGATAGGTTTGAAGTTTGGAGAAGTTTCTTTTCATTCCACGGAAAATATGCATGCTGCAGGACAAAGATAATCTTAAATCTTTCGATATGGTTGGCCAACATAGGATAAGAGAGAGGAGCAAGGTTGCCTTTCTTTAAAAGAGCAGATTGTCAAACTGCCAGTCTTACATACATTAACTTTTCAGTTGAGGTTCTGATTAGGGTTCAGAGCAACAGGATCAGTTCTGCACAAAACAATAAAAAAGGGTTTGACCCATTTATCACCTACAGGAAACAGACACACTTGTAAATCGAAATAACATGGATACAAGTAGAGGGTTCTATTTTCCCCTTCGCACTAACCTTACATACAGGCAACAACTTTTATATTGGAATTTTCAGATAAATGCTAACAACCATGCACCAGACACTGCTAATTATGTATTCAGGAAGATCTCTTAAATGTTTATTTTTCTTCCTTTCTCTCCTTTTCTTTCTTTCCTTCTCTTTCTCTCCTTTTCTTTCTTTCCTTCTCTTTCTCTCTTTCTTCCTCCCTTCCTCTCCTTCTTTCCTTCCTTCTCTCTTTTTCTTTCTTTCTCTCTCTCTCTCTCATTTTTGTTCCACATGGCATAATTTGATCATAGCAGTGAAGAATCTTAGAAATCAGCCTTTACTGGATCATATTGGCACCCCATAGAAGAAGTGACCAGACAAGTTTGCTGCTGTTGCAATGCTAACTCTAATGTGGTGATAGTCCTTTCCCCACCTAGCCCTAGCCCTGCCAAGCTCAATGGTAACTGGTTTTGCTGATGTGTTCAGTTTGGGAGGAGGGCTATTTCAATTTCAGGTGGAAAAATTCGCTGTTTCTTAGATCAAACATCTGAGTTTACCTGCCAAGAAATGCAAGGAAGAAGTCAGCACATAGTGAATTTTGATCTATTTTTGTTTTTATTTCCTGCTGTTCATGAAAACCAGGAATGCAGATCAGGCTCCACCATCCATCGAGAGGCATGTGTTAGCAAGGCTTCCGTTACTTCTTGGAGAAGACCCATCCCCTTGCAGTTTTTGGCCAAATCTTTTGTTCTCTGTGGGTCACTGGTAATTTATCTGTGACTCATCTCTGGCAAGGGAATCCCAAGCCTGTTGGAGAAGCCTGAGAGAGTTCATGGTGATTGATGTGCTCTGAAGATGAATGCCCCCTGTTTTCCTCTCTCAAATTCTCACTCCATAGTTGCCCTCTGTCCAGAGAAATATCTGAAAATCCTTGTATTAAAAGGATCTCCAGAGACTGTCCAAATGACAAACAGGGCAGAGGAAATTTGACAAGCTGACTGAAGGGCAACTCAAGTAGTCAATCTAAAGGAAGGATTTGGAGGGGGACAGGGCGTCCTGCGTTCCTCCAGATGGATAGAACAGGTTCAGTGCTGCATGTCAGTGAATAGTCTGGATGCTGGAAGGAGGTAAAAACCATTGTAGAAACCATTTAAACCATTGGCAAATCTCATAAAAGGCTTCCTTACTGGGCTTGCATCCCATCTTATTAGCCCGGAGCAGCTGTTTTAAAGAGCAGGCATAAACTCACTCTAGCTCTTGCAAGCACGTTTTCTGCAAAGTGAAAGGTTTGGCATCTGGAAGTGTCAGAAAGGAGCTTTTTGCCATAAATCACAACAAAAAGCACTCGAGTTTGACAACCATCTTGAGACCACTTATAGATTCACCCCTAAATTCCAATATCAAAGAGCAGCCCCTCAAGCTGTAAACTCCTATAGCACACCAAGTTTGATGTGAGAAGACGCATTAGTGGGGAGTTGAATGGTAGGACTGTCCTTGACACCCCAGGACTCACAGACAGAGGCTGGCACACACAATGCTGCACAGGCTCCCCAGTTGTAGTGCTCTGCTCCAAGAACGAAGGGGCTTTGCTTGCACTCAGCTGCAAAACCCTTCTCCCTTCTCCCCTTTCCACTCCAGCTCTCCCTTTCACTGCCCAGGCCGTAGCAGTGGGGCCACCTTAGGGCAGAGCCAGGAGCTCCTGAGCACTCAGGGCTGTCCTGGGCCTGAGCCCAGCACAGAGAATCAGACATCTCATGCTTCATTCTTAAGGATAAGGGAAATATTTTTTGTCACTATTTCCCCAGCATCCAGCATTTTTTGTCTCATCAGAAAATAAAATGCTGTGGCACCCCTGCCCTTGGGATAGTCACCAGTGGTCATGAACTCCCTCCATATATTTTTTTCCTGATGAAATGCCTCCATAAATAAAACAAGCCTCCATAAAACAGCAGGAAAAATTCACTCCCAGTGAGACTCCTCAGGACAGTGTCCGAAAGGTGGGGATAGGCAGCTGCCCCCCTGCTTGCTCACACAGACAGCTGTCTCTGACCAGTTCACTTCTCCTGGTGATTTATGAAGCCCTTTGATCAGAAGCTAGTTTTAATTGCCTGAACTGCAGAATCTGACACGTGCTTAATCAAGTCAAAAGCTGAGCCTCTTCCCCACACCCTGCTCTTCTCTTCCTTGGATTCAAGCCCTGTAGGATTTTAGGAATCCACCCAATCCCTAACCCCATCTTTCAGTCGAACTGGCCATCAGCTCAATAGTTGACAGAGCAAGGGGAAAAAAAAAAAAACAAAAAAAAACCAAAAAAAAAACACAAAACAGAGAGAGAGAAAGAGAAAACCCAAAACACTTCTCTGCCTGAAGTACTGTCTGGTTCCCTGGCCCATCCACCCCAGGGTCTCA
>NW_010114984.1:25941-32708 GCF_000699245.1 Pterocles gutturalis | reverse complement strand
CCCTGCCGCGGGGCCGGCCTGCGGCCTGGGCACCTGGCACACCGCGGGGATCTGGCAGAACGAGACAGGGAAAGGTTGTACCGAGCTTTACAGGTCATCTGTGTGTCAGACCCGTGTGCCACACTGGATCTACGGTGCCAAAACTGAAGGGACACATTATGGGAAACACCCTGGGGGAGTCTTAGCAATATCCCTGGCAGCACAGTGTATTTCTGCTGCTACAAGGCAGGGCTCAGACAGAGAGCAAAATCAAAGCATATCTTATTTCTGGCTGCATAAATGACTGGGGCTGGAAGAGGCAGCGTGGAAGCTCCCTAGATGGAAGGAATGTAAAGGTTTCTAGAAGCCAGAAAAGTTACAAAACCTTTGCTAAAATTTATTATAGTCTCTCATTGTGGCCTCCAGGTGTAGACTGTTAGGAGAAAATTTGTCCAGTTTTGGATAAGATAGCATGGGATGTCTTTGCTTCTAACCTCAGGCTCTTTCTCAGGCACTTAATCACTGTGTTTCTACCGGTGGATTCTGCAGTGGCAGCTACTAAGCCTGTTCATGGTTCCCAGCTAGAACACCAGAAGAACAACTTTCAGCATGAACGCGTACCTGTCAAACAGGAAAGTTTAAAGGATGTCTATGGCCAAAAGAGCCAAAGCTATTCATATTGTCTTTCTCCAGAAAGCAGTCAACACATCTGCAGGCGCAGTTCAGCTGGACTGCAGAGCAAGTATCCCACTAGCCACATACAGACTCTGACAACTAAATCAGTAGTCAGACGGAAAGGAGTGGACCGTGCATATCCCCTGAAACCAATTTTTCACCACAAGGACATGAGTGTTCCAGCGCTCAACAGAGCACATCTTGGAAATTCCCCATACACGGAGGAAGCTCAAAATCATAGGCCTAGCTTAATGAGCAAAGGGAAGCCTCCAGGAGGAATGACTCAGCTAGCTGCAGTGCTCTCTCCTGGGACAGCAGAACCTAAGCAGTCAGCCTCCTATCCACACAGGAGAGAGATGGACTACATCCTAAAGTTGGAGGCAGATGGACAGAACCTGGAGAAGGAAATTCAAAAGAAGAAGGCCCTCCTCAGAGAGAAGCTGGAGAGAACAAAGGAGGTGCTTAAGAGGATTCAAAGAGAGAAGGAGCTTGTCAAGGTAGAGGAGAGAAGAGACAGAGAAGTGGAAAGGACCCATGAGCAAAAGGCTGCAAGAGACCCTGAAGAGAAAACTCCCAGAATTGCAGTCATGCCAGGTGATGGAGTCCTCAGTGGGGCGCAGTCTGCAGAGGCCACTATCCCCAAGTTTGGCACCAGCCTCCACCCCCAAGAGCTCTCTATGGGGAAACTCAAGAAGGAGCAGCTGGCGGCCAGCAACAGCAAAATTCGAGACCACATACCCATGGGGCATTTAGCCTCTTGTTCAGAGCTGGCTCCAAAGCATAGACCTTCTCTCTCTGACCGAGGTTCTGGTGACCACTTGTCCACAGAGGTGCTGCACATGCAGGCTGACAGCGCCATGGAGCAGGGGAAGCTCACACAGTGCAGCTTCTGCGGACGTAAGTTTCTCTGCGCCAGGCTTGAGAAGCACATGAGTATTTGCAGCAAGAGCCAAGGCTCCCAGAGGAAAGTGTTTGATTCCAGAAAGGCCAGAGTTAGGGGAACAGAACTGGAACAGTATCAGCAGTGGAAGAGCTCAGAGGAGCCTGAGGTAATGTGTAGTCCCTTTGCCTCCCTTGATCCACATCTACTGCTCACATTCCTTCCACTTTGACATCTGACTGAGATGCGGGCACCTTCACTCGTACATGGGGCTAAGGGGTACAATCCCTTACAAACCTTTGCCTCTGAAAGGTTCTTGCCAAATGGATAAATAGATCCATTTAAAATCTAATAGATGGGGGCGGGCATCCTAACTGACTTGTCTTTGTAATGCGTCAAGGAGTGTACTCCTGGAGAAAGCTCACTCCTTGCTGTAGTCCGGGTGCCCAGGATGCAGACTGGGTCTGCTGCAGTACAGCTCTGTGACATCAGGGGCTGCAGGCAACTGACTGAAAATCCCAGCTATTAAAACAAAGGCAGTGGAAATATGCAGCTTTGTTTCCACAAAGCAACTATAGCAACACACTCCAGTTCCTTGGCCTTATTGCTTGCTTTTCTGGTTGTTCTCAAAGTCTTGCTAAGTATTGACGTCCCCATCAGTATTTCTTTCAAATGCTCCTTGGTGCTGGTATTTCTGATCCCCCTTGTGGGACTCAGCTTCCCAGGGGTGGTTTTACATCAACCCAGGGAATCCCCACAGATGGGTGACCTCAGTTGGACCCTGAGCTTAAGTTTGAGAATGGAGACTGACAGTTGTGCCATCTGCTCTGCCTTTCCCTTCTGCAGAATAAGCCACCCAGAAAGAACAACTGGAAACAGAAGCATGAAGTTTTGATTCAAACCCTGCGCCAGGCCCGCCAGATCCAGCAAGTCCTCTCCAAGGGAGGGAAGGCATCTGCCCTGCTTCCCTTGCCTCCCATCGAAAACCCAGACTATGTTCCCTGCCCCTACTGCAAACGCCGATTTGCTCCCCAAGTAGCTGAGAGACATATTCCTAAATGCAAATACATCAAGAGTAGGACCTTACCCCCACTGCAGAGGAGGCATTGCTGAGGTGGCATCCAGCTGTTCCTCCACTGCAATTCCCTGCTTGTTTTCTGCCAGGTTTCCAGAACAGACACTTGTGCTTTCCCTAGCATCAACACTGTCTGCAAGTGTTGAGCTTGTACATACAGCAAGAGAACAGCTCAGGACATATAAACAGAATACTACAACCTGTGTACTTTGACCTGTGCCCTGGCTCACCCCATGAGGGATGCCCCTCTGGGGGCTGCTTCTCCCATCCAGACTCAACATGGAGTCTGGGTGTAGATGTGAGGCTGCCACTGTTCAGCCAGCTGAGCAGAGAAGAAAGGCTGTTGCTACAGGCTGTCAGCAGGACAGCAGCAAGGAGCAAACCAGCCATGCGAAAGGGGCTGTTCTTCAGAATCGTTAAAGGGGGACACTGTTTTGGGGGGAAAGAGGTGTCTTACAGACCCTTTTAGAGAATCATCTGCTTATAACTGGTGACAGTTCCTGCACATTTCTAAGTCAGT
Organism: Pterocles gutturalis; assembly: GCF_000699245.1. Taxonomy (NCBI): domain Eukaryota; kingdom Metazoa; phylum Chordata; class Aves; order Pterocliformes; family Pteroclidae; genus Pterocles; species Pterocles gutturalis. The sequence continues at coordinate 29,579 of NW_010114984.1, read as the reverse complement.
TATTTTTCCAGATTCTGTTTTTAATATATTACACTAGTTCTGTTATATAAAAGTTGTTTTAAATGGTGTCAAGAGTGGTTTGTGTTCTCAGAGTAAGAATGACTCTTTGTATGAGAAAGGTGCAAGAGGAAGTACATAAAGAACAAAAAAAATTTTAGCAGTTCCTTTTGGAAGTCCTTCAGTTATGTAGCAGCAGCTCATGGAAACCTAGAAAAAGAAAAGAAGTGACTAGATTAAACTGGACCTAGTCAGAAGCTGAATATGAAAAACCACTCCATCCTTCAATGGGTGGACCTGACTCCTGAAAGAAGATTGAGAACTTCTGCCCTGTAGATACGTGGGCAGAAATAATTCCTTGGCACACCCTAGAAAAGCATGAAGGTCCCAGAAAGAGTCAGTGCTGCACTGTGCCAGCCAGGTATAAGAGTATACAAACCTAAAGAGGAGAGAAAAAACAGACTTGAAACAAGGGAAAATAATTTGCTATAGCCAAATTGATCAGAGAAGCAAAACCAATGCTCTAACTTCAGAGCTTTGAAATACAGGATAGCAAGAGGTGACAAGAGATAGGAAAGGGGTAAACTGGAAGCTTTATGCCAGCTTCCTTGCATTAATGAAAGGTGTAACTGAATTAAACAAAGAGTAGTTCAGAAATTCAGAACCACTTTCTGTCTTGTCGTATTAACTCCCTTCCCTTTGCACTGTGTTTTACTGACTGGGTTTAGTGGACCCTAAAAGTCAGCAGAGTGCAGTGACTGGGGTAGATACACACAGAAAAGCTTTTGATACTGTAAGATAAACCCATCTGTTGGGGACTGCTCTTAAGTGACAGGCAAACGGCTAATGCTGAGATTGAAACTGTAGATAAAAGTTATTTAAATTAAATCACCAGGCTTCATTTGTCATCTTTGTTTCGGAACTAACCATGGGCAGTTCACCTTCTGGTGAGCTACTGTTTTAGGTCAAGACAGAGAGCAGTATCCAGAAAGTCTCTGATAACTGATTTAATTACTAACAGTTTAACCAAAGCATCAGCACCAAGATTTACCCTGCTGCTTTGCTGTCGTGGTTACAGTTACCCTGGCACTACTCAGGCCATGTTACTGACGCCAGCTCAGCTTCCTCTTCTACTGCAGCACAATTCCCCTCTCAGAGACATGCTGCATTTTCAGTATCCAAATCTCTGGTCAATTTTAAGTCTTTAACCCAGCTCTGCGTCTCAAGACATTTCACTGTTTACTAAAAACCCTAATAAAGAGTTAGAAGTGACAGGCATTAAACAGTGTGCAGGAACAGTTGGCCGAGCAGGCGTCAGGCAGGTTCTTGCTTCTCAAGGCCTTAATGCTCAGTAGAAGTTGTTCTGAGAGAAACAGGTACTTCTTCTCTTTGAGCCTCTCTCTTCCCATTACTCATTTCCCACTTGGCACTCAGACTGTTGAAATAAACACACACACACAAAAGCCCCCTGACGTCACTAGGAGGAGATGCAGCAGCAAGAGAAAAGTTGTTTTGTTGCTTGTTGGGTCTTTTTTTAGTGAAGGGACACAGAACCTGACATTTTTTTCCTGTAGCAAAGAACCTGCAAGCCCCTTGGCCCTCTTTCTATAAGCAAAAAAAAAAAATCAAACAACAGAATGCCATGAAGCTAGCTGACTATGTGCATATTTCCCTTTCCTCTCAGTGAAAAAAAAAAAAAGACTCGGAACACAGGAGAATGAGTTTAAACATTTATTTAAACAGAAACTCCAAACCACTCCACCCTTTAACCTTTCAAAAAAAGACAATGACAAACTAGTTTTCAGCCAGAGTGTCAGAGCAGGCATAAGTTGTGTTCCACTATAACAACTCAGTAGCAATACTAGCAGGAGACGAACACATACGGAGCTAGCACTGCAAGAAGGGGAGAAGTAAAAAAGGTTTGAAACTGCTCAAAGGCACTTCTGCCCACTTGCCCTTCCATTTTCAGCCCAAGACGAAGGTGCTGGCTTTAAACTGCTTTGTTGGTTGCATAGCTGGCTGGTGTGAAATCTGTGGTCTGTAACAGGCACAACCTGGATAGCGTGAATCCTCTAAGGCACATATGAGATTGTGGAGTACAGGGCATCCTCTGTCAGGGACCCTAATCCTCCACTAGATCCAAAGGGAATCCAGTCTGTGCACCTAGCTTCCCAACTGCAGAGCATTGAGAAATGAGGATAGCAGTGCACTGCAGGAGAGCGACTCCCATCAGCTTGGTGCTTGCTTATTGGACATGGCTCAGGCTCAACTCTTCACTCCTCAAAGGCACTGCCGCAACGTGACCAACTCAATCGTTTCCAACTGCAACAACAACCCTCAAGCTGGGACCCTAACCTGAGAACTGGCTCCAACGCACATCGGGGAGAGAGCAGAGTCACAAGGGCAACCAACTGATGTGGTGACACCAGGGTGCCCGACGCTCACCACCTCCCAGGAGGGCTGTCCTCCTGCCCTTCCTTCAGTAACGATAGACAGGCACGCAGGTACGATCCTTGCTCTGGACACTGCACTGGAGAGACTGCACTTAATTCAGCTCCAAGATACTAGCAATAGGCACCAAAGAAGTATTTAAGTAGCACAAGTTACAAGCAGGATGGTTTGGCATCCACCTCTAGAGACAAATGGGGAACGCTGGCTCCCCCAGAACAGTCTCTCAAAAGAAGTCTAGGAGAGGTGACAGGATATCCAACTCCAATAGTCCTAAGGCAATTCTAGTGACATGCCATTGATGGGGATGATTTAAGCCTAATGAAATCATAACCCCACTCTCACACCAAAGGTGAGAGAGACTCAGGACTCCTTAGAGGCTTCATGTAAGGCAAGGGAGGCTAGCTGCTCCCAGGGATCCTACCAATCCCAAAAGCTTAGCTCAAAGTCAGTTTGCTAATAAATTTAAGGGGAATAAAATTAACCTCATTCTCTAACAAGAAATGAGGAAATCTGGAGCGTCAGACCATGCCTCTTCCCATCTCCAATTTTCCTGGGAAAGCTTCTAGAAAGAAGGTGAATTCTGGACAGAGAGACTTGATCATTCATGGTCATCGGGGAAGGCTACATCCTGTAACCATGGCATTAATGACCTATTCTGGGTAGGAAACTACATTCCAGCTTCATCAAAACACTTGAGTGGAAAAACACTGATTCTTCCCACACCCACACAGAACGTGGGCACCAGGGGCTGAGCAGAACAGAAGCCAAGCAGGGAGCAGCTATGGGCTTATGCCAAGAAGCCAGAAGCTCTATCACCCAAACCAAGTTGAACAGCTGGAGTAAGAAATAGGTGACTCAGTCTGAGGCCCAGACACTTGTCATCTGGTTGGGAAGCAGATGGTCTGAAACTGAGGACCAGGGATCCCATCTCAGACAGTCCCCGCAACTGCTATTGAAACGACACCTGATTCACTCTTCTTGGTGCATTGCCTGGAAGTTGGAAAGCTCTAGGCACCCAGAATAAAGCCTTTAAACTCTGTATACAGGCCACTGGACACAGCCACATGGCCATTAGCTGCGCCTCGAGTCCAGGGACATGCTGTCTACCATTATCTCCCTAACAGGAAGATCTCCACTCCCTCCAGAATGAGACATTCTCTGCCCCCTCTGCCCCCGAGCAGAGGGGAACA
>NW_010114984.1:6475-25910 GCF_000699245.1 Pterocles gutturalis | reverse complement strand
TGGGCCTTACCATGTGGTATGGAAAGGATCCTAGTCCTTCACCCCTCTGAAGTGAAGGTGGCGAGTCTGAGGGTTCAGCCAGCTTTGGTACAAAACACATCTTCTCCCTCCTCTCCTCTAGAGATGCAGTGATGAATACTGGGGTCCCAAAGGCAGCTCCCAGGAAGCAGTGAAACAATGAAAGGGCCACAAGCTGCTACTGGAGCCATCGCCATAATGGGGCCGTTCTGCCTCATGCAGAACTGACAGATGAGATACAAAGAGGAGCTGCTGCTTCAATCACTGAGATGGCCTAGAGCTCAGGGGCCCCTCCCCTCTTCAACTCACTCCTAGTTCATATCAAACGTACATGGGTGCTGCTCTGGAGCCTCCGGCCTTGCTCCTTGTCTGCGAGTGACCTGAAGCCAGGAAAGCCGCTCTCTGCATTCGGTTAGTGTGCTGTGAAGTTAGATGGATCCCAGTGGGTTCAGGAGACTAGAGGCTGGAGCGGCACGAGTCCGTTCCCAGGAGACACCAGGAATCCGAATCCATGTCAGGTTTTGGATCCACTTCCATCTCCTCTTTGGCTGTCTGTGTTCCCTTGGAATGAACCTCCACCTGCCAAAACACACAGCAGTTATCCAAACAGCTCTAGGACTAGCTTCAAAGAAGCTAGGAGCCGCACAAGGCACAGTCCCTATTCTCCACAGCCATTTGGGACTCTCCATTACATCTGACTGCCCATCCCTTCTCACCAGGAGAAATAAAGGGGAATCCCAGGTCCCTCAAGGACTGGGCTGTCCTCACAGGAAACTGTCTTCTTGGCTTCATTCCTGTTGCTACTAGTAGAGCCTACATCAGCAGCTCAAGCAAGAGACAGGCAGCGTGTTCAGCCTCCCTATTCTGCTCTAAGAGAGATATCTGTTAAGAGCTGCTTCCTTCTGTGCATCCTCCGCAACCTATGTGGGAGCCAGGATCAGCATAGTGAGCCCTGAGCATGATGTGCACCCACATGTTGGGTCCTCACCTGCTGCATTCCCTCCATCCCCCTGCAGAACCGCTGGAGTTGGTCACTCAGACGAACAGTTTCCTGCTGCAGCTTCTTCTGATCTTCCAGACACTGTAAAACCAGGCCTCGGAGGTGCGTCACCTCCACTTGCAGAGCACTGCACATGCAGCCTGCAACAGGAGATGCAGCCTTTCCTTCACCGCACGGCAAGGTTGGACTCAGGCAATTAGGCTGGAGAGACACAGAGGGAAGTCAGGCCAGGTTTGAGTGTAAGGCCAGGAGTTGTTTACGCCACAAGAAGAAACTATGCACAGAAAGTGTCACCCTAGCGCATTTCCCAACTTCCCAAACTTCTAGCAACCAGGGTCAGCAAGCTACTAGTCATTACATCTTCAGTAAAAAGCCATTAACTTCCTCCTTTTTCTGGGAAAGCTGCTCTTGTCCTATTACCAAAATCCATCTGGTCTAGCCCCCTTTCCTTAAGCCTGGGATCTGTGCCTCCTCTTGGGACAGAGAACTCCTGGAACAAGGTAGTCTGATAGGCTGCAGTTTCTCAATGATTTCCTACATCATTTCTTCTACTTATCTCACAGTGATTTCTGCTTTCTAAATTTCTATTTTCTGCTAGGCTCCTGGGCCTAGGCTTCTCTTTTTTTTTTCCAGTTGCATTAACTGCACTTTTCCACAGAACTGACCTCATAATTTTTAATCTGACCAAGCCCCAGCTTTGTGTTCTAGATCCCTGTGAATTGTTCTCTTTGCAGCATCATCTCTGATTACGAACAGCCCGCTTTTCCTCATCCAGATGAATTAGGCCAATCCAACACCCTCTTCTCAGCCATCCCCATAATTTAAGCACTGTCATTTACAGTCCCCAAGAGCATCTGGCCAAGCATTCACTTGGATAACATTACCCAGGGCTCCATTTTGGGCTTGTTTAATCCAACAGGTTCCTCGGAGGCCACTTTGAGTCCTTGAAGTTTCTGGTAAGGGAGAGTCTCCTTCTCAGGCTCTGAAGATGCCATACTAAGAGGAAAGGGACTGTCAGGCATGGGGATGAATTCAGCGTTCTCCAGCTCCTGGATACACAAAAGCAGCATTGTCAGGCCTGCCTGCCTTCCTGCAGCTGACTTAATCTCAACCAATGTACCAGCACCCTCTTGTGGTAAAAAAGCCGCGAGGCCTAAAGGCTCCCGACAGCACAGCTCTGAGAACCTTTTGGAGCATCTCTTAAAGGTGGAAGGGGCCGCTCGCTTTTCCCCAGCCCAGACGCCCATTTTAAGACACCACATTACCTTCCGCAGCCAGCCAGGGCAGGAGCTACTGTCAGCACTGTTGCCTCCCTTAGCTTCTGTGGTGCTGATCCAGCCCCCTAACTCACGATCTGCTTCCATGGTTCCCCGAAAGCTTCCACTGGGATTGGGAATCTCCACTTCCTGTTCATTATCCTCTTCTTCTCCTCCTCCAGTTGTGCAGCTCTGAGCCACTAGCAAACAGGAGTGAAAACTTTATACTTTCCCCACTTGGGCTATTCCTGTGCCAAACCCCAGTTGGAGCAGAGAAGATGCAGAAATTCGGGATGTATGGCCACGATGAGAACACATCCTAGTAGAATCTCCCTCCACAGCTTATTTCCTACCAATCCCTGCAGGCCTCCCCAAAAGGGCTTGTGTGCAGCAGTCTTTTGCAGGTTCTTGGCCCCAGACCTCCCACAGGTCCAAGAAACTAGACTCCATCTCTCCAGCAACTGCCCCATAACCCCCCTTCCCTTATCAGCTCCCTTCAGTGAATTTCTCTCAGCTCTTCCTTGTCAAATTGAAATTCCTCAACTGCAAAGGCCTCGTTGCATCCATGTTCTTCCTCCTCTGTTTCAGTTCTCTTTCCCAGCTTTGGGCCATCCCTTCCCATGCACACCACCAACTAGCTTTCCTCCCTTTGAGCTCTTCTGTGGGGCCTTTCAAACACAGAGAAACCATCCTGCAGGACCAAACTGCACCCACTCAAACTAACCGCTGAACAGATTTAAGCCACAGCTCCCCAGGGCAGGTTACTCACCAGTACCAATGGACAGGCCACTGCTATTGGATCGGATTGTTTTAGAGTTCAACACCTTTTCTGCAAGGAGAGAAGCATGCTTTCAGTTAGCATCACACGGAAAGCAAGACAACTCTTACAACAGCACACAACAAAGAAAATGTTACAGGCCTAGAGCTTAAAGCAGCTTGCCACATTCACCCACAGCAACCTGGCCTGCTCCCCAGCCAGATTTATAGTCTAGGCCCTAGCAAGCAAATACATCATCATAACCAAGATCTCAAAATTCATACTAAAGGTACACTTACCAACAATGATGATGGTGTGCCAGCCACGGCATGACAGGTCTGGCACATGATGCAACGATCCAAATATTGGCCGAGGCCACGAGGTACAAATATCTGAGCCATGAGCTCTCTCAGTTGATGTCATTGCCAGACGCCCATTCCCACCGTTACCCCAGGCAAAGATATGGTTGTCTGAGGAAAGAGAACAAACTGATAAGGAATCTAACAGGCAGCCACCAAGCCAGTGCACTGCAGCCCCAGAGACAGCAAATGCTTGGTGCTGCACTGGGACAACTAACAGGGCCAGACAACCCCAGTCTAGGAGGATTTATTTATTTCAGTGCAGTGCTGCAGGAGTGGTCTAGGAAATGCTCAGTGGGACCTAGTTACCCACCCTGCAGATCTAGTACAAAGGAACCCCACTCACCGTCAGTAGCAGCTATGGTGAATTCATCTCCACATGAAACCCTGATCACCTGCTTACCCCCCAAGGGGCCTCCCAGCAGGTTGATTCCCAGGTGCTTCTTATAGTCCCCAACACCAAGCTGTCCACACTTGTTGGAGCCAAAGGTCAGCAGGCGGCCTCGCTCTGAGAGGAGGAACAAGACAGTCACAGCAAGGGCCCAACTCTGGAAGTGGCCATGCATGCAGAGAACTAGCAGCCACAGCCCATGACCAGGAAGGACTCTGCTGAGAAGCCAGCCAGGCTGGGAGGGGACAGTGCCAGCCAAGAGGAATGGCTTCAGCCTGGAAACATCTCCCCAGTTCCTTCTCCCATTGCTCCTCTTTTCCGATGCTGGGGGCTGGGACTCATCACAGCCCTTTGGTGTCATTTGAGCAAAGCCTAACTCAGTCATAAACAAGTCCTCCACTATCCCAGGGAATGATTCTTACCCAAACCTTTTTTTTTTCTTCCTTCCTTTAAAAAAAGAAAGGCTGGCCCAGAAGCTGATGTTGCTGCTTCAGCTCGCCAGGAGGCAACACTGCTGAGAAACAGGAATGCTGGGTTCCTGGAGCAGGCATGAGCCCTGCTACCAAGAGCACAACCCTCAATATCAAGGGCCAGGCTGAAAAGGCAAAGTTGATGTAAAGTAATCCAGCAATCAGTATTCACTTCTTAATATATAGGGCTCACCATCAATGGAAGCTGTGTGTGTCTTCCCTGGAGAAATGGTACGGATCTTGTAGAAGGACAGCTGCTTGGCCAAAGTCAGAGAAGTGGCATATGGCACCTCGCAGTACGTCTGAAAAAAGACGTGGGTAAGCAGAGTGAAAACCCCACATTCATCAGCTAAGACCTACTCAAGTAGGTCTTGGCAGACCACAACACTAACCTAGACAGTCCCAACACGGGTATGGTAAAGAACTGACAGAGTCCATGTCACTAAGTCACCCTGGAGCAGCTCACTGTCTGTTTGACTACCTCAGATCTGACATAAGCCCATAGGGCAGACAGGAAACTGAGGAACAAACTGCCTCTTCCCACAGTCCCAGTATCCATTGTCTTGGACTGGAACTAACAAATTGGCACAAAGTTAATGAACTCTGTCACTGTCACAGGACCTCAGTTTCCCATACGCTGAGGGCTGGGAGCTGGAACCAGGGACCCAAATGCACTTACATCATGGTTGATTATCCCTGATGTACACTGATTCAGGCCCAGCTTGTTGAACTCGTTGAGTCCACATGCCAACACTTTGCCTGTCTGGGTGAGCAGGAAAGTCCCATCACAGCCACAGTGAACGGACACAATGTTCAAAGTCTTTGGAACATCGACCTATGTGGAAGAGACATATCCCAAGAAAATAAAAATCCCAACATGTACTACATAGAAGCTGGCGCATGGAAGACACCCAGGGTTACAGCAGTGGTTCAGCTAGTCTGGGCACCAATAATACTGTCTTGTGTCAGGGCCACCACCACGCAGTTGCTCCCTCCCCTCCCCCGCCTTTCCCCCCCCCGAAAAAATGGGGGAAAAGAAAAAAAAAAAAAAAAAAAGGAACCTCGTGAGTTGAGGTAACGACAGATTTTAATAATACAACAAAAGAAAAAGGAGAATATAATAATAAGATATCGAATACAATGAAAACACTGATACAACGGAAACTTTCTCACCACCAAGAGCTTCACAAAGACCCCCACCCCTCTCCCGGCCAGCTTCCACTTATATCCCAGGCACGAAGTCAGCATGGTATTGCATATCCCTTTGGCTATGCCCACCTCCCACCTTCTGTGAAAAATTAACCCTATCCCAGCTGAACCCAGGACAAATACCCAATGCAGTTATTTTGAATGAAGGTACAAGAATATAGTTAAGTCTACAGCATACTGAAACTCCAGTCACAATACAGAAATTCAAGGCATTGTAGACCTTGTGTGCACACACCAGTGAGCCAGCACAGGAACCAGAAATGTGGTGCGCAGGCATCCTGGCCAGCTGGGGTCTACAAGCATCAGACCCAGTTAGTTGAGCAGGGCTGGGTCTGTGCTGTGTGGGTGTGATCCTGTGTGATCACAGATATTCAACTTCCACGCATGTCCTTGTTGGTTTCTAAACCCTCCAACCTCAATTACCCCTAGCACTGTATTTAAAGAGGGTTTTACTTTCAACTTATCTTTAACTTATTATGTCAAATTCAAAGACTCCCAGTTGTTTGCACTGCTGTGAGTTTCCTTTACAGAAACAAGGTACACAATCTGGAGTTTGCTACTATGATTTCTACAACATTAAGCTTGGCATTTTCAGTTCCAGCTTGGAGATCAGAGCAATTAAGCTCTAAGTCATGATGCTGGCTGTTCTGGGAGTGGTATGTCCCTCTGCCATGATCTCTACAGACAAATGTAGCAAAATAAAGTCAGGAAGTAAAGTTAAAACCCTTGCAAACTCTATGACACCTCACAAAAAACACCTCCACATCTGAGAGTTAATATTTCCAAACAGCAACGAATTTGGATTTATGCCCATGCAGAGGTAAAGAAGTAGTCACACCCCTACCTTCTGAGGGGTGTAGTGATCTTCTTCTGAATCCAAGCCCAAGCGCCCTGCATCAGTGAAAACACTGCAGTCAGAAATGGCCTCAACAAGGTGCCCGCCCATAAGAAATGGTATTGTCCCTCCATAGCCCCGAAGGAACCTCCCTACAGAACTAGAAACCGGCTTCCCTACATGCGTCATTGCCTGCCAATCCTGAAGGTAATCCAACCCAAATCACAGAACAACTGCCCTACTGTCTCTCCAATTTAGAGACAAGGATGTCCTGTGGTACAGTGTCAAATGCTTTGCACAAGTTCAGGTAGATGACATCCCTTATCCACCAATGCTGTAACACCGTCGTAGAAGGCCACCAAGTTTGTCAGGCGTGATTTGCCCTCAGTGAAGCCATGTTGGCTGTCACCAATCACCTCCTTATTTTTCCATGTGCCTTAGCAGAGTTTACAGGAGGATCTGCTCCACAATCTCACAGAGGTGAGACTGACAGGCCTGTGGTTCCCCCGGTCTTCCTTTTTTCCCTTTTTAAAAATGGGGGTTATGTTTCCCTTTTTCCAGTCAGCAGAAACTTCACCAGACTGCCATGACTTATCAAATATGATGGATAGTGGCTTAGCAACTTCATCCACCAGTTCCCTCAGGACCCACGGATGCAGCTCATCAGGTCCCATGGACTTGTGCACCTTCAGGATCCTTAGATGGTCTCAAACCTGATCTTCTGCTACAGTGGGTTGTTCTTTACTCTCCCAGTCCCTGTTTGCCTTCTGCGACTTGGGCAGTGTGGCTTGGGCATTTGCCAGAGAAGACTGAGGCAAAAAAGTAATTCAGTACCTCAGCCTTCTCCATGTCCTGGGTAACCAGGTCTCCCGTTTCCTTCTGGAGAGGGCCCACATTTTCCCTAGTCTTTGTTTTATTACCAATGTACCTATAGAAGCTCTCCTTGTTGCCCTCGACTCCCTGGACAGATTTAATTCTATCAGGGCTTTAGCTTTCCTAACCTGATCCCTAGCTGCTCAGTTTCACTCTACTCCCCCCAGGCTACCTGTCCTTGCTTCCACCCTCTGTAGGCTTCCTTTTTGCATTTGAGTTTGTCCAGGAGTTCCTTGTTCATCCATGCAGGCTTCCTGGTGTTTTTGCCTGACTTCCTCTTTGCTGGAATGCGTTGCTCCTGAGCTTGGAAGAGGTGATCCTTGGACATTAACCAGCTTTCTTGGGCCCCTCTTCCCTCCAGGGCTTTATCCCATGGTGTTCTGACAAGCAGATCCCTGAAGAAGCCAAAGTCCGCTCTCCCTACGTCCAGGGTAGTGAGTCTGCTGTATGCCCTCCCCACTGCCCTAAGGATCTTGAACTCCACCATTTCATGGTCATTGCATCCCAGGCTGCCCTTGAGCTTCACATTCCCCACCAGCCCTTCCTTGTTGGTGAGAATAAGGTCCAGCCTAGCACCTCTCCTTGTTGGCCTCTCTATCACTTGGAGAGGAAGTTATCATCAATGCATTCCAGGCGACTCCTGGCTTGCTTATGCCCTGCTGTGTTGTCCTTCCAACAGATATCACAGTGGTTCAAGTCCCTCATGAAGATGAGGGCTTGCAAACGTGAGGCTGCTCGTATCTGTCTATAGAATTCCTCATCCGTGCAGTCTTCCTGGTGAGGTGGCCTGTAGCAGACCCCCACTAATTAGTCACCTGTCCATCCCCTCCCTTTAATCCTGACCCATAAGCTCTCGGTCAGCTCCTCATCTATCCCCGGGCAGAGCTCCATGCACTCCACCTGAACCCTGACATAGCTGGCAACACCCCCTTCTCATCTCCCCTGCCTGTCCTTCCTATAGAGCCTGTATCCTTCCATTCCAACACTCCAGGTTCTCCACACTCCAAAGGTTCAGTCCCCAGTTCCCCATTCTTAGAACGAAAGAAAGCCCCAAAGAAACAATGTTCTTTTTCCCCCAGGGCATACCAGACACCACCCATCACCAGGCCCTGCCTTACACACCTACACCAAGCTGCTCTCTGGAGCAGGCATACCCCAGTGCCTTTAGGCTCCAGGGAGACTCTACCTACCGTATTCTCCGCAGCCCCATGTGTAAACTTCTCTGTTCCTGGTCAGCACTGCCACATGGTTATCTCCACATGAGACCTGCTCCACAGGGTTGGTAAGAAAGAAATCCAGCTGCAGGGGCTCAAGCACTTCAGAGCCATAAGCCTTGTCAATGCCGATGCATCCGTAATAGTCAGAGCCAAAGGCATACACCTGGCCCTCATCTAAAGGACACAAGGGAAGCTTAGTCAGAACACAAAGCTGGTATTAGACTACATATTAACCTCTTAGGCCATGGCCAGAGCAACCTTTTTTCTGTAATCACCCTCTTTAGTGCAGAAGAATGTAATCAGGAGACTACAAAGTCCTTTCTTGTTCACATTGAGATGGATGACCTTACACCACAACCTTGGGATTTCAGGCCACCAGTGTCAAAAAATCTTGAGATGAACCTGCCACTTTATTTAACAGAAACCCACAAATTGATCCTGTGGTTTCGTAAGCCACTCCTCCAGCACACCGAGCATCTGAGCTTATCTCTATCAAACCTCTGCTTTTCCAGCACTGGCAAAATAAACTGGAAACTACCTTGTTGAGAATTATGTTTTCATGGGCAGAGCAAGATTCAAATTCCTCCATTATAGACACCAGTACAGTTAACACATCTTTGAAAGTATGAGCAGAGCTAGAACTAGAGACAGCTACAAGGTCTCAAGCTCTCTGAATTAAATAGAAAATCTCAGATACCTATCTTCTTTCATCATTGGGGGACTCCCCACACACTCCAAAACCAGTTTCAAACACATTTATACTCTTGACTTCAGGCTCCTCCATCTTTAATAGGGCATGTATGGAGGCAACACATGCACTGGTAAGAGCAGGGACTCTCCACAGCCACAAAGAGCTGTGCTCAACACCCAGCTTCATCACCAAAAAGGAGCACATCCTTAGCAAAACACCCAGCCTTCTTGGGAGTCAATATCTTCCTCTCCATAATAATATTGGTGTATCTCCACTACTGCACTTACTATCCTCATAACTGAGGGGTGAGTAACATATGCGACTTTCTCCTTTCTGCACAAAGCTGCTCTGCTAATCTTACTGTGAAGGTAAACATCTCCACAGCACAGTAAAGTGAAGGGACAGTGGTCCCCTTCCAGCTCTCACCTGTGATGCACACTGTGAAATCATCTCCACAGGACACCTGGCGAATGGCTTTTCCCTGAAGCTTCTCAACGTGCTTTGGCTGCCGGTAAGAGGCCCTGTCTCCATGTCCCAGCTGCCCATGCAACTTGGTGCCCCCTTGCATATTCTGCAAGACAGAAACATCTGATAAGGGTGTGTTATGTAACCACAACTCCAGAGATGGTGCCCATAATTACATCACCTCGCATGAACAACAGAAGACAGCCAAGGGCAAGAGAAAGTGTTAGCTACCTTAGGGAAGAGACTGCTATCTACTATGCGGCATAACAGCAGGCAACATTCTAAATGGCAGCACAGGTTTTCAGACAGTTATGCATTAACAAGGACTGATCTGGTCTCAGGCTAGCAGCTGGTGAGGAAGCCCAGCTCCTTTCTCACCTGCCAGGCTACAGAACCCACTCCCTGTTACAGGACTGAAATTCATCCTTCAGCTTTTTGACCTATTTTTCTAAATCCTAATGGCTGCAAAGAAACTCGTAACATGAAACAAATGTCACTAAAGTGGCCAGACCTACCAATTCTACAGGAAAAACAAAACAACTCTGAGTAGTGTTGAAGCTAAAACTAAAATATCAATAGCCAGCTGAAAGTTTTCAGTGGCTGTTCTTGCAGGAATATCCTGCAAATGACTTCAAGTTGCTCTCCTCCCATTTGTATCTCCTCCTCTCACCCACCTACCAGTACTTTCTAATTTGTCTTAACAGATTCTGTATCCTCAATACTAAAGCCTGTGGAAGCCTGGAGATACCTCCATGCCACTGACCACATAAGCCCAATAAGACTGGATTAAATTGTTTTAAATGCATTATATGCCAACATTTTTTATTCACTTTAAACTATTACAGAATTTCCAGTCATCATAAAAAGCAGAGTTGTTTAGTATAAGACATCTCTGGTTTCATCTACAAGTTGCCTCACAGCTGACAACTGTATTACAATGAGGTCCCTCATCCCACCCATTCTGATCTTGGAAAATCTTCATCAAAAATACACAAAGCCAACAGGGCATCACAAAGCCTCCAGTGCTTTTCTAGAAGTTGGGAAGGGGGGAAAGAGATGTTTGACTTAGTGTCTGGGCCTACAAGTCCACCACCTACAATCCTCTAGTGCACAGCAATTCTCCAATACACTTCCTGTCATGATGGAAAACTTCTCCCAAAAACACACTTGCCTTGGGAGACTTGGGTCAGCCCTGAAGCAGATGGCCTCACAGCATCCACTGCAAACAGATTTTTCCTTTTCCAAGCTGCCTGATTCTACCAGGCTCATGAATGGTCACCAGTGGATCTAGACTCTCCTCTCCCACCCTCACCCCCTTCCTGCAGCTTCTCTCACTTACCACCCAAGTGTAGAGCTCCTTCTCCACTGTCACCACAGCAAAGTGAGTGTTACCAGCACACACCTGGCGTGCACTGCAGCCACTTTTGATGGCATCCAGCTTCTGGGGGGTGGACTTCCCACCTCCCCAAACATACACCTCACTAGTGCGTGAAGTTACCACTGCAATGGGAGCCTCATTCATGGTACTTGACCTGCACAAGACACCCCCCCAAAACACACATGCGTTTAATAATGAGTTTGCATTCAGTGTCATCACTCATTTTCCTACTGTTGTCTATCAGTTTCCCCTTCACAACCATTCACGGTTTCTACTTTCACAAACTGTTCTCTTTGTTGAGTGGTTGTGAGGCCTCAAATGCTATAGAGAGACTCAGGATAAAACCTGTCTCTGAGCAACAGAGAAAGTAGCCTCCATGGAGCATTTTAAAAAGCCTACAACGCAATTTTATGTCACTTTAAAAGACCAGGCTTTCACTGAATGGTCATGGAGCTGTTCTCATTTGTGAAAAATGAAAGACTTACAAACAGTCATGAAATCTTGCTCAAAATACAGAACAACAGTCATGAAATCTTGCTCAAAATACAGAAGCATCTGAAAGCTTCTAACTTTCCTCTGTCCTATTTATTTAAATTACAGGCTTCCATCTGAGGGCAAAAATTACAACTCTTCAATGCAGGTAAGAAGCAATTCACAAGCAGATTTCAAAATGGAAGTTGTAATCAAAGCAAATTGTTTGCAAGCAACCCATGAACTGGAAGAGCTTCACATAAAGTGCTCAGATA
The DNA here is from genome assembly GCF_000699245.1 of Pterocles gutturalis. Classification (NCBI taxonomy): domain Eukaryota; kingdom Metazoa; phylum Chordata; class Aves; order Pterocliformes; family Pteroclidae; genus Pterocles; species Pterocles gutturalis. The sequence goes on along the minus strand of NW_010114984.1, from coordinate 14,245 downwards.
GTACTTCCAAGTTTATGAGGAAAAAAAGGTCAAATACTATCTGACAAATCAACAGAAAAACAGCTATACATGTCACAGAAGCTACCTGCTTCATGAAGCAACCCCGCTTACAGGCTTGCTGGAGACTCTGGAGAATCTCTGCACATATCCAGCTTCATGGAAGATCATAGAATCATAGAGTTGTTTGGTTTGGGTTGGAAGGGACCTTAAAGGATCACCTAGTTCCAACCCCCCCACCAGGGGCAGGGACACCCTCCACTAGACCCGGTTGCTCAAAGCCTCATCCAGCCTGGCCTTGAACACCTCCAGGGACGGGGCATCCACAAGGTACTTATATTAATTTAATATTCAACATTCAGACAGTCATATTCTTCCTCCTCAGGGAATCTGGGTGAAAGGAGGGATCTATATTACATCCTCAGATATGTAGCCTATAAAGATTAATTACATCCTTAGTAGGAAAGATGAGAGCTGTACGGGACCTGCTGAGGTAAGGCTCCAGCCATACATATAAGGCAGGACACAAAAGGCAGAGTAAAGCTCGGGACAACAACAACGTAACAACCCTGTCAAATTCCCAGCATTTACGGATCTTCTAAACTACACTATTCCATTATGGTTCTCACAGAGTAACACCCTCAGCAAAGTTCCTCTCTGGGGAGCTGTTCTCTCCAGACCTCCTTTCAAACACATGCTCAAATAATTACCTTGGTCGCTTATTTGGCCCATTAAGCAGTGTGACTTTCTCTTCCATCTCCCTGCCAAAGGAGAAAAAGCATTTTAGGAAACAGTAACATCGCCCAAAGCAATTTACTGACAAGCAGCACAGACAGATTGCTTTCCTTTCCAATAAAATGCTGCTCCCTCTTGGAGGAAATGTGGCAGCAGTTTATCAGCTCACCACAATACACAGTAAGTAGGGCAGAAGTAATGTACCATATAGCTAACAAATTTCCAGGAGACCTGAGGACAACAAACTACATATATATCAAAATGTGGCCAACCAATACCCATATTGCATAAGAATGACCTTAAATGGCTAAATATTATCAGGATTTTGGCTTTTCTAGTGCATACAGCAAGAAAAAGCACAAACTTTGCTGACCACCAAGTAAAAGAATCTTGGTACAAAGGACCAAGTCTGCTGTCCCCAAAGCAACCAATGTGGGACCCAAACAGGCCAGAATTATGGTCCACCTTTCATAAAAAGAGAGTGTGTGCAGGCTGATGGTCAAACTAAGCTAAAATAGGCCTTTTTCAATGCAACTCTCTCCAGAAGAGGGAGGCAACAAAGGGAGAAAGCAAGGGTGTCTATATTGCATTATATGTATATTTTGAAAGGCCTTTTCCAACAACCATAGGAGGATCTCTGTGACCCTTTGTTCAGAGATTTGAAGAACGGGAGCCATCATTCTTCAAAGGAGCCTCAGAAATGGATGCCTCAAGGTTCTTAATACAACAGCTTCTAAGACAAAGGATGCAGAGGCCTTTCTCACCATACCCATGCACCAACAGAACACAGGGATTGATCAGAAGACAAGACAGCAAGAATACACTTCTCTCCTAAAAAGGTTAAAGTGTACTTCAACAACTGCCTCACATCAGGCCAAATTAACTTAAGGACTTTGCTACAAAAGCATAGATATCACCAGTCTGCACAAACCCTCCTGTTCTTTCTGACACCTGTCCAGGTTTCAGGCAAGACCACCTGATTACCTCCTGCGTTTGCTGAGAAGGGGATGTTCAAGCAATTCATCTGCAGTGGGTCTCTTCTCTGGATCCTGAAAGAAGCAAGCAACAAGTTGTTTTCCAGGAAATGCATCTACATTCATCCACAATGAAATCCTGGGCCAGAAGACCTCATTCAAGCCCGCATGGACCTCTTTCCATGACTCCCTTCAGAAGCGAAAGGAACTAATTCAAATATTTGGAACGAATAGGGATAAATGCCAGGGACATGCAGGAGGAACTTCCATGCTCTGAAGCTATGAATACTATGTTTGCTTTCAATAAATTAATTCCCTACAGAAAGCCAGAACCTTAAGAGCCTGTGCTGAGACAATACTCCCACCTCTGCAGCACTGCATTAGAAAGCAATTGTTTTTGCCAGCCCATTAAACAATTGCCATCAGAGTAAACCCAGCACCCCTCCAGAGCCTGCAGGACTGAATGGCATCTTAAGACAACGCTTGCTTTCAGAAGACTGGAGGAAGCCCAGCCTTAATGATGTCCGAGGCCTCACAAAAATTATCCTGCATCAACAGCCCTCATGCTGAAACAGGCATGTCATTCCTATTTATCCCTGAATTCCGTGCCATAGGCAGCTGGGAAGGGGTGTCTGAAAACTAAAAAAGTATTCCACCAACCTGATCAAGGCAGGAATTTACCATCTGGATCAGCTCCCAGGAGTAGACAGTGGAATCAACCTCCATGGCGCGATTTCCTTGCACAATCTTCACACAAAGGTTCAGGGGATTCTAGACAGAAACCAGAAACCAGCTGTAAGGGAACTGAACTGGACAATGTGTCCAATGGGGAGAGATGCTACACACCACCATTATTTTCTTCCTCCTTCTCTGACCAGGACACATCCTTCTTCTTTCCTGCAGAAATTGTACCTCTGACAGCTATGACTTGGTGGTAACATCCATCTTTCACCAAATTCCCTAACAGTGGAGATAGGATAGGTTTCTCTCTGCATGGAATCTCCTACGCAGCATATTGCCATTGAAACACCGCACAGCAGCAAAGTTACTGGGGACTCGGTAACCATGACAAGAGGAAGTCAGGAAAGGACAGATTTTCACATCAGGTCTTTAAGGGTTATAAAATCTTGCACCAAGGCAGCTAGCAGCTTTTCCCATCTCATGGCACAAGCTGGCAAATCACATGTGCCAGCCAGCAATGCTCCCTTTCACCCTCTCCATGACAGCCTGACCATACTTCTCTTGCACCCAAGCTTTAAGAAAGGGTAACAGGATTAAATCCCATGAAATCCAAAGGCTGGAAGTTTTCACTACAGAATGCTGCACAGAAAATTCACAGCTAGCAACATTGAAAAAAACCAAAGAGACCACACAATCACAAACTTCCTCCTTATAGAGAAAAGGACATTTCATCCACAACCACGACACAAGTTAGCACAGCTTATATTCTGCATCTGGTAAACCCAGGGCTGCAGACAAGGATGGATTTGGTAGAAGCCAGAGAGGCACCTGTAGTGCAGGATAGGGGAAATCATGCAGATATTTTCTGTGGCGATAGTTGGCACTCCCAGGGTACTGTTTTCTTAATCAGCAGATTTAAATAAACATTAAAGAAAAGCATGCATTAAGAAAACTATGAGCTTTCTCAGGGTGATAAAAAATAAGATTACACTGTCCATCTTGGTTTGCAGACTTACAGTAGCATCAAAGGTCCTCTTCAGAGTAAGTAGCTCAAAGATGACACAGCCCACAGCCCAAATATCTGATTTGAAGTTGTATTTCACACCCTGGCAGAGTTCTGGGGACATGTAATATGGAGTTCCCACCAGCTAGGAAAAATAACATTTAAAAATCATAAATGATCCAGCAGCCTTCAGTTAAGGAGGTCTGCATCCATTGTATTCACACAGGCCCATGAGCATCAGAACTAGACACAGCACTGAAGTGACACAGGTAACACACCCCACCAACGTGCTGGAGAGCTGGGAACAACAAGCATGTTTCTTCCCTCCTTGTCCACAAGCCTGTGCCTGCATTTCTTAGAAGATCCAAGACACCTCTCTGCTCAGATCCTGATGTGGTACGTACTTCTCAATAGAGTCATGAGAATGCAGCGAGGACTTGCCCCTCTCTTAAATATACTACATTTAGAGGTAATCAGGGGCTTATGTACTGACCAGGCATATGGAAACCCTCAGAAGAGGTTGAGGGAAAAGGGCAAAGCTTCCAAACACAGATGCCACAGCGGCTGTGGAGCCACTCTGATCACAATGTACTAAAGACTACTCTGTCTCCAATGAAAGAGGGGTAACTTTCGTGTCAGTAAGTAAAAAACTGGCATCAGCCCCACCTGAAAGGATTTAACTTCAGAACTGGTCTTTCCTGAACAATTGGTTTAAAACAAACACCCCCCACCACACACAAAATCCCAAATACCAGCATCTAAGTACAGAAGCCTTCCTGGCTACAACAGAAATAGTGGCATAGCTCAAAGTCACCACAAGGAAACACAGAACAAATATGACAAAAGGTGTATGAATTAAGCTTCTAGATGAATGGAGATCATTCCCTAGCAAGGAAATAGATGGCGAAACAAAATGAAAAAGAATTTAGAAGAAGGGGAAATATTTATAGTTGTCCTCTCTTCAGCTCTCTCAGCAAAGCTCCAAGGATTACAAAGCTTGCCTTTCATTAGTCTCTGCTGGTACACTAGACACCTAATGGGCACATTCAGAATCTGCCATCTCCCTTCCATTTCCCATTACAAAGCGTGACAGCTACAGAGCTATGCGAATTCTAGCCACAGGAAGGTGGAAGCTCACCTAGTTGGAGTATCATATGGAGAACTAGGACACTGCACCTAAACCTTTCCTTAAGCAAAGGATAATATAAACTTTCTGTAAAAAGGACAAAGATATTTTCTGTATCTTCCTTGGTAAATGGGAGAAATAATGATAAATTAAGCAATCAGCATTTAGTAAGCAAGACATAAACATTTCACAAAATCATAATTTGACTGTTAAAATTACAAATATTGACCATAACTTGTTTTGCACTCATTTCACAAAAAATTACTTCCAGACTACCTCTGGTCATTAGATCACAAATTGAGCAACTAGCCCAGAGTACAGCCAGCATATACAGAATGAAATACAGTTGAAGGTGTCTAGTTCAAAATTTTTCAGAGGTAAAAAAGGAAAAAAAAAGAAAAGCTTGCAGGTGCAGATGAACACACACAACACAGGCAAAAAACAAACCTGGAAATTCACAGCACAGACTGCACTTGCTCTGAAAGCCAGAAGACCATGAAAATGTGATGAAACACAAGTGGTTTTGGTGCAGCCCAGCTTAGCAAGGGCTTTATGCAGTAGCCTTCAATTCCCACTCACAGTGCAACTGCACAGTAGTGCTCACATTCTGGAAGGAGGCTGGCAAGCATTTAACTACACATCCTAACAGAACACTAACAGCTTGCATTAAATCTAACAATACGGCCTGGTAAGGGGAAGTGCAAACTGGCTTGCATCCCAAACTATAATGAAGGCCTTTAGCAGATAGGAGGTCCAGACAATGTATCCCTTTCCAAGCCCAGTGTTCACCACAGAAATTAATGGAGCTGGGAAATCTAAGCTGAGCCTCTCAGATGCCTGCAACACAACTTACCCTGTGTCATAACTCTGGCTGCAAAACTGTTTTCTGGAAGGGCCTGGAACAAAGCCAAGCTTTATAGTCTTCTGGTAGAATTAATCTCTCCTACAAAGCTTTGCCCCCTCCAAGAGCATTACCAATAAACATTACACGTGGTTACCATAAGAAGCACAAGTGCCTTTCTCACTTCTCTGTAATTCAGTTCAGAGCCTGAGTATTAGAAAAGATAGGAGACATACTTATGGTACGGTGCAATGTCAGGCAAGCACATCCAAACTATCTCAGATCCAGCTGAGGCAAATTGCCCGTTAGCAGAGCAGCAGGACCAAATTAATTTAACTTGTTAAGCTGGGCTTAACTAGCCCAAAGGGAGAGCACTGTACTGATGTGACTACACTGTTCTCTCTGTACCTTCAGCTAGCACTGCCTTCATGTTACATAGATTCATCTTTGGAAGTACCATGCCTAAGTACCAGGGAAAGAAAAGCAGTGCTCCTTAGCATGGCTACACTGGCTCTGGCACAATTCCATGCCCATAGTGGCACTTCTCTTTAGTCTACTGCTGCCTTCCAGAGAGAGATCTCCAAAAGGTAACCTGGGAGGAAGGACAACTGCAGGCTGAAACACACCAGCAAATACGCCAATGTTAGTGAGATAACATTGAAGGAAGTTGAAGGAAGAGGGAAAGGAAAACCACAGAAAAAAAGCAGCAAGAATGTACAGCATCCCTGGTCTTCTGCAAGGCACGCAGAGATGAAAGAAAAACACATCTCAGTTTGCACACAAAGGCAGCAGATACTCACAGTCTCAGCCATAGAGTACTCAGAGTTCAGCTTCTTTGCCAACCCATAATCTCCCAATTTAATCAGGTTTGCCTTGGTTAGAAAGATATTTAATGTCTTTATATCTCTGAAAGGAGAAAAAGAAATGCAGACACTCAAACATATTTCTGGATTTCACCGTTGTCCACACCCTACTATACCTCCTCCCCAAAACGAGGTACTTGCTACTCTGCCAGCACTCTGTCACACACACACACGCACGCACGCAACTCTCCAAAGGCAATCTGACCCCAAGTACTGGGGCAGTAACTGCAGTTATCTATGTTTTATCGCTTCCCCACACAAACACAACACAGTCTAAAAAGCTCAGGCTCCAGACACCTACGTAAAGGCCACAGATCAAAGACAGTTCTTTTCCCCCCTCTCAGTCTCATCTCGTATGAAGGTCATTGAGCATGTCTTTTTTTTCCTGGTTTTATAAATAGACTCAAGTCAGGAGTCGCTGGGCTCACCAAAACCATAAATGTATGCATGAATATGTATGTATGCAAATATAAACACACACAGAAAGGGTGTGAAACAGGTGCCCCTCTAGAGCTTAAGCATAACATCCCTCCACCTTACACATCAAGAACAACTCTTTATAACATGCCACAAAAATGCTGAATTCCAAAACTCACTGAAAACACTTTCTCCCAGACAGAATAATTTATATGTAGTTTCACAGATCAATATAACAGGCTGTAAATACAGAGAGGAAGCCCCCGCAGTATGATATGCTTCCCATAGCCAACACTTCATAAACACCCCCTTTTCCTAACGTACCATCAACAACTTCCCAGTGCAGATCAGGACAACATCAAATAAAGCAGCACTTTGCATTCATCCACTTGGGGCATCGCAAAGTCCTGGGTCAATCTGACAATGTCTGCAGCAGAAGGAAATCACTGCAAACATTTAAATAACTGTTCAATTCACTATTATGGAAGGATTTTGGGCCACACATGTTCATCGACTGTGAACCTTGATGTGAATATTGGTAGAGGTGGTAAGCAGGAAATCACTGCAAAGCAGGGCAGACATGACATCTGCTTTAGGTCAAAAACTTAGCCACTACTTTGTTGAGTGTAGGGTACCAACCCTTCATTAGGAAGGCTCACCAATTACCAAAGACTCAGAATGGCAGCAACCAGGATGCTATCCCACAGAAAACATCCTCACGCAGCTATGCTCACTAGTTAGAGAAGGATGTTGTGCAGCACACGATCCAACCATGCTGGAAATGGCTATCTACGCGTGTGGTAATCCCCAGAACATCACGGCCTCCTTGAAGCACATATAAGCCACGAAACTCACCCTCTCAAACAGAAAAGGGCAACAGAAAAAGGTAATTAGCTACTCATTAAAATCTCAGAGTCAACGTCAAAATTACCACTACCACCTAACAAGCTATATTACTTCTTTAAATAACAGGCCAAGCAAATGAGATTCAGACAAATGCAGGAGAAATCTTCACCTGGGTTATATTGCAGCAAGGCCCCAACACAAAGTCTTCATCACTGTCAGTCTCCAGGAATTGCAGAAGGCTGTACATGTTGGTTTGAAGCTATTAATTGTGGAGCGAGTAGGAAGTA
>NW_010114984.1:743-6444 GCF_000699245.1 Pterocles gutturalis | reverse complement strand
TTCGAGCTCTGGTAACCCCTCTTCCTACCCACTTTAGCAAACATCATTTATGTGCTATGGCAATAAAGTGCCAATTTACTTCCTACATGGATTAACTCTCTGTTCACAGAGCTTCAACACCAAAGACAGCAATTCCCTTTTCATATACAAAATCTCTTGCGCATTTATCACAAGATGGTTTCTAGCCCAATAAAAAGTATTTACAGAAGTGATATTCAACATCTAGGCAGTTCAGCTATATTTATTTTTTTCCGAACACACCGGAGTGTGCCCCCTTTCCAGGTTAAGTAAAGGTGGCCCGTCCACCTCTCATCATGTCCGGTATGAATGTCACACGCGCCAGGATGAATCCCCCTACAAGCTGGTTCCAACCCAGTGCCGCCACCGCTAAGACAACAGGCTTATCCGCGACCGGGACAGATGTTACCACACAGCTTGGAGGCTTGAAAGGATCACATTGTCAAGCTGATTTTATGCGGAATGATCCCGACGCGGAAAAAGCAGAGACGGTTACATATCACATAGGAACGCTACAAACCCGAAGGTCTATACGCCCCCCAGTAACGTGCTCCCATCCCGCAGCGAACGCCCGTGCCACCCTCCATGTACACGCGAAGCGCACCGCGACGATCGCGAGATTCTTCCGGGCCCGTGACATCCCGAATACCGGCTTTAGGTGGGGTCCAACCCTCCAGGGACCCTTACGCACGTGCAGGATAAGAACTGGAGGGTAGTTGTGGACCTGCAGTCAAGTCGGCTGGGGTCTCTGCAGCGCCAGAAGCCTGCGACCGCCCGCGACACCACTCGAAGTACACACGAAGCGCACCGCGACGAATGCGTAGATCTTCCGGACCCGTAACATCCCGAGCGCCGGCTTTAGGTGAGTTTCAGACCCCCCACAAACCCTTGCGGACGCACAGGATAAGAACTGGGAGACGCACCAACTCGTCGGCGGGAGTCACTGCAGTACCGGAAGTGTCAAGTCCGGTTAACAAGAATCGACCAAGCAGCCCCCCTCAAGACTGCATGGCCGTTGCTCATCTAATCTGCCCGTGAGCGAGGCCAGGACAGCAGCACACGCCAACTGTCAGAGAAAAGGTTCACCTGTATATATCCTATATATATCAAGTGGTCGGTGAAGCCACTCAATAGGGCGCTGGGTAAGCATAACTCCCACTGGGGCAGGGGCCGACTTGGTCACCATGAAGGGTGTCCGGCAGGAACCACGAGGAGGTGTGGCCCCCGCAGCAAAGCCCAGTTGTAACTAGCCCTCTTAAGAGAGTCATAGTTACTTAGAGAGAAGCTCAGTACTTGCTTAAAACACAGAAGCAAAGGTTACCAAAGGAGTTCTGCACTCACATCCAGGAACTGCACTGGTTATCGTAGCTTTACTGCATGCCACACTTACCTGTGAAGAATTCCTGCTCGATGAATGCAGCTCACAGCTGATGCAATTTGAAAGAGATACCAAACCACCATCTGGAAAGGTAGGAATAAAAGCCTTATGTGAGGCTCAAAAAAAGCCTCTACAAAATCCCATACATCCCTGTCACACAGAGGCACAGCAAAAGGACCTGACCATACCATTTAGATGCTCTTTCAGGAATATGAAAATTCCTAATTTCCTGTTTTGAAAAAACCTGAAAAGATATTCCAAAAGGTAGATTGTTCTAGTGCCATTCGGAATGTTTGTCCTGACAAGCATCACAGAATTCAGTGAGTGAAAAGACTTAGGAATGACAGCTAATGATGACCTGGGGAAGTTCTACAGTTGGGGTCTCTGAAATACAAACTGTGACAATTTAATATTCACCATGAACTGGAAGGCCTTAAAAGTCATTATAGAAGATAAGTAAGTGTAATCATTAACCACTTAAGCATTAGGTGGAAGCAGACAGCAGAAAATAAGTTTAAAAAAAAAAGAAAAAGAAAGAAAAAGAAAATAAAAAGGAACAAGAAAGATATCTATGGTGAGGCAGATTCAAGGTCAGAAAATAACCTACAAAATGGTTAAGAAGAGAGAAAAATTGAATACCAACTAGGAAGAAACACAGAGAGGCTTTAAAGTGAAATGTCAGCCAAGGTGATAAGTTGACTAAAGTCAGCTGAGTGCTCTTTCATTATTCCTCCCTTGGAAGTTTACACTGCTTATAGACAGCCCAAAAGCAAACCAAAAAGTTTCTGATAGTCCATAAATGCTTGCAACATTCAACAGTGGAGGAAGGATTCCAGTTCCCAGATATACACAGGAATTCCCCACTACAGGAAAAATGTTGTATAAATACTCAGATAACCAGACAAATCCCCAGAACGTTAGGCCAGCCCCACTGCTCCCTCAAACCAGTCCAAATTACCTCTTCTTCAAATAACTTGTCTTTCTGCCGCAGAATCTTATCGTAGAGGTTCCCTCCTGTAATTACAAGTAAGTGAGAAAGACAGAGAGGTTCATCTTAGTCAATGGCAGTTCACTGGCATATCTAAGCTTAAGCAGATATGACTCTTTTTTAACACCATAATTTAAATACTCTCTAAAAAGTTAGTAAGATAGGCTAGCAGTCCCTCCTTTTTTACTTGTAAATGCTTCTTGGGATATGTAAACATTTATAACTTGTACACCAGATTGTATGAGGTTGTCCTGCTCAGCATTATGTATAAATAAACAATACATAAAAAAAAAAGAAAGCAATTTTAAGTTCAGAGTAGTCCCTGAAAACACAAGCTACTGCCTTTCCCCACTTACTGCTCAGCTCTGACCTGCTTCTCTCCTTCATCTGCCCTGCCAACTACATTGATGCAGAGTTCACAAAGCACTGACAACAGCAGCACCACTAACAGAAGCCTGAAATCAGCAAACTCTTCAGGGCACCTCACGATTTCAGGATGGCAGATTGAAAATAAAGGAGGGCTAAAAGAAGTGATGCCGAGGGCTGCAAGTAGTGACACTTCCTGTCAGATTAGCATCATACCATTAAGTCCCAAATCTCTGATCACATCCTGTTGCTATACCATTTCCCAATTACCATATATTATGTCCTAACACTAACGGAACACCAGGCCCTTTCCCATTCCCACGGGTATGGTGCAAGACAGCTTCCTGGTATAGGATTGCCATGGGGCTGTCAAGTTGAAGATGTCCAAAGCAGGTCACAATGGCTCTTTTCCCTCAAGAGATTTATTTCAGACTTCCACGTTAGGAAGATTTTTTCTGATATTCTAATTAAGATTCCCTTCGCTTAATTTCTTCTCATTCAGCCTTGCTATAATCTCTCAACATTTATTTTTTCTGCCTTATGTACACATTTGCAAATTATCTACAAATCACACTTCACATTCGCAATTTAACCGAAGTATTCATTTCTGCCTCTTCTTATGAACCTCTTTCCTCACGACTCAGACTACGCAGGTTTTTAGTGAATTCTGTTCTACATCTCTGATTTTTTTGCAATCTTTTTTGCAGCTTTTCTGAACCAAAGAGCAGCATGACAGGTACGACATCGCCAAAATCCTATGCAAGGAGACAAATTACCTCTTGACTCAGATAACCAATACCTCTACACACACATACTAAAAAGAAAAACAAATTACTTTCTTCTTTGCTTCATATAATCACATCTAACCTTCTGACACTCTATTCTGTCTTCAACAAATATATTTTATAGGATATTTCTTCCCAAATCTATTTCACATGTATTCACTGATGTTATCCCCTGATAAACCTAAGTCTTGTGGTACCACAATACACATACAGAACTACAGGCAAATAAATCAGCAACTTGGCTTCCTGTCCTGTAAAATGGGGACAATATTTATTCAAATTTTAAAATATTTTCTAAATCTCCAGAAGAGACATGCCAATTAAACAGTAAAAACTTTGGATTCTAAGGAGTGTCTGATAGAGACTAATCCAGCCCTGCTTTAAAAATTACTCACGAATTATCTTGGACTTGTACACTGTAACAAAAGCCACAGAAACAACTATTAACACATCGGCAAAACCAGTATCCATAAGTCTAAATGAGATTCCCTCTTTCTCGTGTCCCCAGTTTCGTAGCACTCAGACATATTCAGGCAACGTAGGCTATATACTCATCTCTTGGTTACTGTCCCAAAGTAAAACAGTTTAGAGACACTAGCAAGCATGTACAGACGTCAGTACTAAGCAGCTTTTCTCTATGCCCTCCAATGAATTTATAATGGCCCCAGCATGCACTCTTTTTGGGGCAGCTAAATAACTCACACAGAGTACTCCTAAAATAAATGGTTCATCAAAGAGCTAACATTTTCCCACTCTTGCACTGGACTCCACCCTCCATAGGAACAAAAAGGAGAGAAGCAAAACCAGCTGTGGCCAACCTGACACCCTTCAGAAATACTTTGCACAACTCAGTTGTCCTCCCCAACCTGTCCCAGTAGAATCAATCTGTCTAAGGTGATAACTACATGATGACAGCCTTTTCCATCGAAAAAAGTTTCTGATGATGAGCCAAGGCTTAACATAACCCCCAAACACACACAGGATACCTACCCAGGGGAGCTGTCCCACTCATCCAAACAGGAACCATATTGAAGTCCCAGGCAGGCATCCCGTTATAGCAGTATTATCCGCATATGACCTCCCCCCCTTCCAGCTGTCTAAGAGCAGCTGCAACTCAGACCCTCATATCAAATCCTTCTACTTCTCCATCCCAGATGGCACTGTTTCCCCTGCAAACAATACTGTCTGACCTACCCTGGGATGGAATTTTGAAGTTTTCTCCACCACTAGAAAGACTGGTTTTAAAATTTTTTTAAATAGTAAACTTAGAAGCTGATAGCAAAAGGCAGGAAAAAGTCCTGATTGCAGTGTGCCAGCAGATTTTTAAGCTTTGATTTATAATTACCAAATGGAGGGGTCTACTTTAAAGTGATGCTACTGAAAAACAGCTCCACTCTGTACTGGCAGAGAGGCCTGAATACCCTCATAGTCTTTTCCCACTGTCCTCCTAAAAGAGCACAGCAAGGTACATTAGAAGTGTACATTACCAATAACCCACTTCTTCCACTGCACCAGCTACTCAAAAGACTCGAGAAACCTTCTACTGCCTAGACTAACTACTGCACTTCTTTCCTTGCCAGCTGAAACACAAGAGTTCTCAATCTGAAGAGTTCTCAACCTCCTCTTCAAGAGCTACGCAGAATGCACCTCTACTCCTCTGCTCACTAGAGGACACCCCAGGAATACTTCCCGCAGGTTCTGCAGGAGGGTGACTCAGCAACATGGCAACTGCCTGTTTGTAAGCGGGAGTAGGGATCTCACCATTACAGTACTCCAGCTCAATCAGCAGCGTGGTGTTATCCATGAAGTGATTGTAGTACGCGATGATGTTCTCATGCTGCAATAGGGCAAGGATAACGATTTCGTTCAAAGCATCGCGACGCTCCTTTTCTGACAGCCGGGTCAGGTCCACCTCCTTCCACACTACAAGTGAGTCATCCTGAAACACAAAAACATCTCTTAATTAAAAACACACTTCTATGAAGAGAACAGTATGTGCATTTACAGCAGGAAATTAAAACTTCAGGGAAGGTAAAAAGACTTTCCTGCCTCTTACAGATTTCAGACAAAGATTCTTCACAACAGTAAGTTTTGAGGTTTTCAGCTTGTCGCTACAAACTGCGATGGCCTGAAGCCATCTCTCTAGCTGGCCAGCAGTCGCTTTGG
>NW_010114984.1:0-730 GCF_000699245.1 Pterocles gutturalis | reverse complement strand
AAAAAAAAAGAAAAAAACATAATACAAGGTTTCCAGGGAAAGACACAGTTTGTTTCATTTCAATAAAGACTAAACATACTCTGGTTCAATAAATGGAGAACAGTGTATTTACAATGCCATAGCGTAGGATATTGTACGAGATCACAAGACATTATAAACACCCAGGTACTCCAAAAAAAAAAAAAAAAAGGCAAGATGTGCTATGAATGAACTGTTAAGTGAACAGCGTTCACTTACAACTGTTCCAGCTGTGATCCCTCAGGGTGGACTTCCCCCGGAAAAAAACCTGGTAAGCTTCCCTGGGGAACCAAGTCAAGCAATTTTATTTGACAGCCACTAAAAAGCACAATTACAATCGACCTGGATGGCCTTAAATGACCTGGGAGCAACAGGAGGGCTGGCTTTTCAGCCAGTCTCCCCTGATTACGCTCAAATGCTGATCACGCAAGAGTCACCTGTATGACATGTCCCCATATCCTCTGTGACTGGAATACGCCCCAGAAAAAAGAGGCATCTATCAGCATCAGAAGAGCCTCCACATCTCCCCCCGAAACTTCAGCGGATCGAGAGGCTGGTGGTGCTCAAACGCCCCCCTTTCGCAGCCAGGCTGTTCCCGGAGCGGCGCCGGGGGCTGCCAGCCAGGGGTCTGTCAGTCAGTCAGTCCAGAATCAGTCAGTCAGTCACGCCAGGGTCCGGCCCCGCTGCGGCTCTTCGGGCGCCGGGGCCTCCA
>NW_010114983.1:0-8170 GCF_000699245.1 Pterocles gutturalis | reverse complement strand
ACGGGCTGCGCCGGCCCTTCGGCTGCCCCGGGTGCGCACGGGCCTTCCCCAGCTTGTTAGAGCTCTGGCGGGCTTCGTCTCTTTGAAGAGTTAGGCGCCAGGGAAGGATCTGGAAGCCGAGCCGTGCGAGGGCCGCTGCCCCTCGGGGGGTGCACAGGGCGTCAGATGGGTGTGGACAGGCGCGCAGAAGAGAGCTCGCCCAAACCGGGAGGAAGAAGCCTTCTATGAGCTGTGTAGTGAGTCTGAGAACTCTGTGGTGTTGCCCCTTATAAAATAACGTTTGGCGTCCTAGAGCTTTCTTTCACACTGGAAAGCTTGTGTGGTTTTCTCAAATCAGGATCTTCCTCTATGGGAAGTGGCGAGGACTCTTGACACTGTGGCCTCCTGGTCCGTTCAGGTCAGCCTGTTCTCTTCAGGTGTTGTAGGATCTTTGGGAGTGATGAGGTGCTGAGAACAGTTGATTCCTGTTAAGCCTGCCACTGATTACAACTACTTGATCTTTCCAGTATTTCCTCAAATATTGTTCTGGTTCTGTCGTTACCCCCATGCTGCCTCCTTCCCCAGTGTTGACTTTTAAGCTTTTTGTCTTGTAGAGGCTTTGCGGATCTTGCGCTTTACGTGAGAGGAATCCAGCCTTGGTTAGAGACACACGAGAGCTTTCAGACGCTTTATCTTTGTAGGTGGTAGTGTGGACAGCAGCAAAGCCGCTTCCTTTTGTGCGTACGGGTGGCTGGGCCGCTGAGCAGCAACGTTTCTCTTCCTTCAGGTTGACTGTACAGCAAACTCAAACACCTGTAACAAGTACGGAGTCAGTGGGTATCCCACCTTGAAGATTTTTCGAGATGGAGAAGAGGCGGGAACCTACGATGGACCCAGAACAGCAGGTAGGAGCTCGTTGGCGAGATCTGGCTTGCCGAAATGGTGCTGGCAGGCAGGCCCACGTAGAACAGACTTGTGTCAGGGATGTGACGTGTGTTGAAGGATACAAAGAAGGTTCCCACCTACACACACCCCCTCCCTTGCCCTTTCGAGAACTCTTTGTGCTGAGAGCCCTGGGTGTTTAGTGTCCCTTAAAGCTCTCTTTTAAAGGTGAACATTTCCACAGTATCTGTAACTCCTCACACCCTTGATGGGCAGAGTTCCTACGTGAAGTTGGCGGTAGCAGTCCTTCGACTGACGTTGTATTTATTGTATGGGGAGGTGTATGGATTCTGCAGAAACAGCTTTTGCTTTGGGAAGCTTGAAGAATGTCTCATAGAACTTTCTATTGATCCCTTTAATCCTGTAACTTTTATTTTAAGATGGGATTGTCAGTCATCTAAAGAAACAGGCGGGACCTGCCTCAGTGGCTCTCAGTTCTGTGTCTGATTTTGAGAAATTCATCGGTGACAAAGATGCTTCTGTAGTGGGTGAGTAGACTCAGTGCAGCACTGACACGAGGGGACACTCTGGGAGATGCCCTGGGGAATGTACTGTGGAAGGATAGGAAGCAGTATCATAAGCTGTTGCAAGAGAAATTCCAGCTGGATGTGAGCAAAAAAGTTTTTTCATCATGAGAATGATAAAGCCCTGAAACATGTGCCCAGATGGGTTTTGAAACATTCAGATTTTCAAAATTCGGTTGGATGAAGCTTTGAGCAACCTGATCTGCCTTTGGAGCTGTTCCTGCTTTGAGCAGGAGGTTGGACTTGGTGACCTCTGGGGATTCCTTCCAGCTTCTTTTTCTTTCTTTTTTCCCTTTGACAGCATCAGACCTCCTGGCATCATAGCGTATCTTTCTGAAAGCCTGTTGCTCTTTTGCCTGGCTGACAACAGGTGGCTTTGGGTTGCTAGGAAATGCATTCGGTGCCATCTCGTGATGCCGGTAGGCTGTCAGCATCGTGTGGTTTGGTCACGGTTTCCAGGCGGCAGCAGCAGCTTTCCTTTGGCGGATCAGGAGCCATCTCACACGTGTGGCTGGATGGGTGTTGAGCAGCATCCCCAGACAGGTTTTTGTGGAGTACCTTTGGCAGTTGTTGTCGCTGGGAGTGTCACAGTGGATGTCGTGGCACTCCAAGGACAGCTGTCTGCTGGCTGAATGACTGAGCTGGGCAGACTTGGGTAACCTGCTGATGGAAGGGAGGGAATAGAGGGAAAGGTCCCAGGAAAAATGGGAGAGGAGCTGTCAAAGGTGAAGGCCTGAACATGCCTTGGAGGAGTGGGTTCAGAGCTGATCTTCCAGTGCATTGTAGGGATAAATGGTGAGGGCTGCACAGTGACTGCTGCTGAGTCTGTTG
The DNA here is from genome assembly GCF_000699245.1 of Pterocles gutturalis. Lineage (NCBI taxonomy): Eukaryota > Metazoa > Chordata > Aves > Pterocliformes > Pteroclidae > Pterocles > Pterocles gutturalis. The sequence goes on along the minus strand of NW_010114983.1, from coordinate 5,894 downwards.
GGGTCACCGTCTGTCTTTCTGCGGCAGGCTTCTTTGGAGATACATCTGGTGATGCTTATTCAGAATTCATGAAAGCCGCCAACAACCTCAGAGATAACTACCGCTTTGCACACACCAGCGAGGAGCAACTGGTGCAGAAGTATGAGCAAGATGGAGAGTAAGTTGTTTAACACAAGGATTTCTTGTTATGGAGCCATCTGGAACAAACTCACGGACTCCAGTTGTTAACTGGATTCATTTTCTGAACGTAGCTTAAGGTCTTCTTTCTTCCCCCACTGCCAGTGCTGTGTCGTTTCTACCTCTTTGACTGGAGATGGTTGCAGGCTCCAGAGGGTTGGTGTCTGCCCCTGAGCTGGGGTGTTTTGCTTCCCCATTGCTCGTTGTGGGGGGTTTTGTTGTTTCTCATTGTGGCCTCTCTGACTGATGGAGAGGGGTCTGGCAGGTAGAGCTAATGAGTAGTGCCACCGAGAAACCAGTCTTGCTGAATTTGTGAACAGTGAGTGGGAGCAGTCGCTGGGGGTGGGGTTCGTACCACATCTCGCTGACATCCTGGGAAACTCAGGCATATTTTAAACTGATCTGTGATACCTGCTTCTCCTCAGGGGTATAATCCTATTCCGTCCTCCACGCCTGACAAACAAGTTTGAGGACAGCTTTGTCAAGTACACAGAAGACAAAATCACCAGCGGAAAGATCAAGAAGTTTATCCAGGAGAACATGTGAGTTCTCAGGTCTTGGTGACTACTGGCACTTAACGTTCCTGGGGGGGAAGCGGGAGTGCGCTGCACAGAGCCCGTTCTGGGGGCTGATGGGTTCTGCGCAGTGACGCTGAAGCTACTGGTGCCCGTCTCATTGGCAGCTTTGGCATCTGTCCGCACATGACGGAGGACAACAAGGACTTGATCCAGGGGAAGGACTTGTTGGTGGCATACTACGACGTGGACTATGAGAAGAACGCAAAGGGCTCCAATTATTGGCGCAACAGGTACACAGCAGCGGGGGGTTCATTGGCTTCTCTCACTTGTGCCCTGCGTCGGTGCTGGTCCGTAGTTCAAAGTTCCTCTGTTGTTCATGTGTGAATTCCTCTCTCCCAGAAAGATTCCAGCTGGGTTTGTAATCGGAACTGTGGGGTGGCTGCTGCCTGCTGAGCCCAACGCATGCCATGTGTGTGTCCTGGGAACCCCCACCTGCTTGCTTTTGCGTCCCCAATCCTTAGATTTTAAATACAAATCTCCTTTCTGGTGTCGTGTGGGATTCTGTCCTTTGTATTCCCCAGTGCCTGAGACCCTGGTGGTCCTGCTGACGGGCGGAGGACGAAGGCACAGACTTCATTCACAACAGACACAAGCTCGCTCCTCTGCTTCTCAACACCATTTCTGTAGGATTGAGTTCCTTGTCCAGCTTGAAGGGTGTTACATCATGTGGAAGATAATGTTCCGAGGAATCATGCTTTGTGTTTTTTGATTTTTTTTTTTTTTTTTTTTCCTCAGAGTTATGATGATTGCAAAGAAGTTCCTAGATGCCGGCCACAAGCTGTCTTTTGCTGTTGCTAGTCGCAAAAACTTTGGACACGAGCTTTCAGAGTTTGGTCTGGACAGCAGCGTGGGTGAGGCTCCGGTTGTTGCCATCAGAACCGCGAAAGGAGAAAAATACGTCATGCAGGAAGAATTCTCGTAAGTTTTTGAACTTAGCAGTGTTGCCTCTCACTTGATGGACCTCGGTCTGGCGTTCTGGGACCAGATCGTACTTCCCTAGCTTGGAGGGAACAGGAAAGCTGGATGTTCCAGCTGGAAAGAAAGATTGCTGGGTCAAAATGGCTCCTACTCGCATGTTCTCCTGCCCTCTAGAGAGCTTGTGGCCCCTCCTGGGATACAAAGGTAGAGAGTTTAACCTCAAGTGTCTGGTTAGGAGCTAAGGTGCGTTAAAGGGCAGAGGAAACTGTTGTAGCTTTCTTATTGAGAAAAGAAGTTTAAGGGTGTTGGAAGGCCTAAAACTGAGGATGGGGCGTGCATCCAACCTCTTGTCAAAACTCTGGAGGGCATCTTTGCACTCGCACTGGGGTCTTCTGAGCCAGCCCCAGACTGGTGCTCTGGGAGATGCCGGTGGCATCTGTTCTGTGGGTGGAAGGAGCTTAAATCAGCCTTGAAAGTTTTCCGCTCTCCTGTGTGTGTGATGATGGCTCTAAAATGTCACTTCGCTTTCAGCCGCGATGGGAAGGCTCTGGAGAGATTCCTGCAAGATTACTTTGATGGAAACTTGAAAAAGTACCTGAAATCGGAGCCTGTCCCTGAAAGCAACGATGGCCCTGTGAAGGTGAGTGCTGTCAGGCGTAGCGGCAGCTCCTGCCGGTGGGTGAACAGGTGCTGTTCAGCAGCAGCCTCTGGTCGTGTGCCAGGATCCCGTGCTGCGCGTGCTGCCTTGTGGCATCTCGAGGAGGCTCTGCTGTCAGAGGTGGAAGAAGAATTCACTCCCTTGTTGTACTGCAGATTTCTGAGCCAAGGGAGAAATGCAGTCAGCAATTTTGATTCTGTTTTGTTCTCTCGGCATGGTAACTGCTGCTGAGCATGCTGGCAATGTGCGCTGCAGGTGCTGTTTGTTTGTGTGTGGATGGGGATGGCCTCAGCCCATCTTGCTGAACTGCCTGGAACTCTCCAAGATTAAAAATAAATTTTTGTCCTCCTGCTATGAGGATACCAGAGGCAAACCTCACTTGCAGGTGGTGCTGGTGCCTTGTGACAGGTTTTTAGCTGCAGGTTGAGGGTGTTGCACTTGGTGAAGAGTTGTTTGGTCACTCTGCTGCCTGCTGTGCGGGTGCAGCGTGATGCTCGCTGCGGGGGGGCTGGGCTTTCGTGTGGAGTGTGTTGTGTTACAGCCTCACTCCTGACTGGAAAAAACTAACCTGTGTGATCGAACATTGACAGGTGGTGGTTGCTGAGAACTTTGATGAAATTGTGAACGCAGAAGACAAAGATGTCCTGATAGAGTTTTACGCACCCTGGTGCGGCCATTGCAAGAATCTGGAGCCCAAATACAAAGAACTGGGGGAGAAGGTACGTCTGGGACTCTGTTGCAGACACAGACTAGAACATTGCAGCACTAAACAGTCCTGCGGGCTCTGTCTGTCCTGCCTTTATGGTAACAGGGCACAAGTGTGCCTTCCTGGGGAATGGGAGTTTTGGCATCTCCTGCGAATGCAGCAGAGTGTTGGCAGAATCTGGAGTGTGGCAGCACCCACACCAGTGGGTTTCACCTGCTCCCTTTGCTGTGGCACGTGAACATTCCCTGATTCGGTGACTGGCCTGAACTGGCAAAGTTCCTTTTTGGGTCTTTTCCCTTTGCATGATGACCGTCTCCCGTCTGGTGAAGGATAACACTGCCCTGCATGCTTTCCCGGGGGGAGTAAATAAATCTGTTCTCCCGGATCCAGCCAGCCTTTTGCTGTGTGGCCGTTGGGCCCACTCCTTACTCAGCGTTGCGTGCTCACAGCTCTCTCGCTGGGGCTGAGGGTGAGCGGCTGCTCAGGGGTGAGCGTTCTCCTGGAGCTGGAGCAGACCCATTCAGCAGTACCGCTGGGAGGTGTGTGCCGCCCGTGGCTGGCTGACAAGGGACTTTGGTCCCCACACCTGTTGAGGCAGAAGGAAATCGCTCAGAAGTTTCCTCGCCTTTTAGCATCCTGTGTGCGCTGTCCTCTGACTATTGTACATGATGCTGATGGGTGAGCTCCTGGTGCTAACGACTGTGGTTTGGTTACTAATGAGCTCTTTCTGCCCACAGCTCAGTAAAGACCCCAATATCGTCATTGCCAAAATGGATGCTACAGCCAATGATGTGCCTTCCCCGTATGAAGTCAGGGGGTAGGTGTCACTGCTGTTACGCCGCTGTGCCAGCAGATGAGCTCAGGCTTCTGTGCACAGCCAGCGCCCGCCACCGAAGAGCTGAGAGGGTCTCATGGGGAGGATGGGTGGGGGTGGCTGGGATGTGATTGCAGGGCAGTTGCTGAGAGTGAAAACAAAGGAATTCATCTGCCTCCTCCATGGGGAGCCTGGTGTCCTGGCTGTGCCCGGGGGCCTGTCCTGCTGCTCTTGACTCTGCTGCAATTCTGTTCTTGGCCGCGCAGAAACAATGCTGGGCGTGCTTCTCTGAGAACAGTTCAGCCAGCAAACCGGGATGTGGTTGAGCTCGGCCAGCTCTGTGGACACAGCCGGGTTTTTGGCGGCCACACCTGCCGGCTTAGGAGCTGCTGAGGCTGCTACCACATTAAACCAGAGAAGCGCAGGGTGAGGACTAGTCTGCTGGTCTAAAAGAAAGCAGAGCTCAGATGTCTCTCCTCTCTCCCCAGCTTCCCCACCATCTATTTTGCTCCAGCTGGGAAGAAGCAGAGTCCAAAGAAGTACGAGGTGGGTATTTTGCTGCTCTTGTTGCTTTGTAAAGACGTGAGGTAGCATCCAGGGGTCCAGCCGATGCCGAGCCTCTCTGGAGCCGCGGGTGGCCCGCTGTCCCATTGGTCACCTGCTGGGAGCATTCTGCTGCAGCCCCGCGGGCAGAGCTCTGCTGCCGTGGTTTTGGTGGTCCCCTGGCTGGCAGCTGAACCCCCCGGCAGAGGGGAATCCACGGGGGCTGCAGGCAGAACCTGATGGTTGCGTGCTTTCTGCAGGGTGGCAGAGAAGTGAGCGACTTCATTAGCTACTTGAAGCGGGAGGCGACCAAACCTCCTGTGCTGCAGGAGGACGACAAAACCAAGAAATCCAAGAAGAAGGCGAAGGAGGATTTGTAAAGCACCCACTTGCCATCCTGTCAGGATGAGCTCTGTGTGAATTGGGGAAGCACTGGGCAGGCCCAGGGTTGTGGAGAGCCAGTGACCTCGGGGGCTGAGGGGACCCAGCTGCTGTATCTAGTTCTGTTTCATTTCTGCCGTCTCTTAGCTGCACTGTTGTGGGGCTCCCCAGACTGGTTTGTTTTGTGGTTTGGGAGGGGGTGGGGGGCAGGGTTATTTTCTAATTTTTTTTGTACATTTGGAGAAGTGAAACAATAAAATGACCCCCTTAAGTCTGGGTGTCCCTGTCCTGTGGAGACCTGTCCCACCTGACTCCAGGATCCTGCTCCTCCTGGGCAGTGAGTTCCTGCTGTGAGTCTGCTGCTGGATGTAAGCTCAGCCTCTGCCTGCTCTCCTCCTCAGCTAGTGAGAGTCCCTCCAGAGCGCAGCAGCAGCCACCGTGCCACTGCGCCGTGCTTCAGGTGCTGCCTTCGTGTGGATTTGGGGCTGAGGGGCTCTTCACAAACGCTCGTGCTGTCTGTGCTGCTCCAGTGTGCCCAGGGGATGGGGTGCTTTCCCTCGGATCAGGAGCGGTGCAGGCACACAGCAGCCTGGCACCAGGCTTGCCCAGCAGCACACGAGCAGCAGCAGCAATAAATCAGCCTTGGAGCCAGTGCAAAAGCAGTGAAGGGTAGGGGAGGAGCACTTTGCACTGCATGCTCAACCCAAACCCAGGCAGGGGCAGAGCCGAGGGTTTCTCACAGCCCGCAGGCTTGGCTGGGGCTGGTGTGCGGCTGGGACAGTTAACTCCAGGTAATTAAAGTTCATTAGCTTCTCGGGGTAGGGAGCAGGCTGGTAGCTGTGGCTTTCGCTGTAGGAAGGAGAAGAACAGGAGCCTGGAGGGGGTGCAGGCTGCAACCAGCTGCCTCAGGCTCCTGGGGCCCACAACACGCTGATGGGGAGGTTGGGGGTGACCAGAGGTGGGCTCTTGCCCCAGCCCCGAGTTTCTTGGGCTGCGTGTGAGGTGAAGTGAGGAGAAGCAGCCTGGAGGTGCAGCAGTTTCCATGGTGAGAGCCAGTGCTCACTTTCTCTGTGGGTTCCTCCTCCACGACTCCAGAGGCTGTGTACCAGTTATTTATTG
>NW_010114982.1:31927-65825 GCF_000699245.1 Pterocles gutturalis | reverse complement strand
GCTTCCCGCGGGGCTGCCGGGCGGAGCGGAGCGGGCGGCGGCCCGGTGCTCGGCCCGCTCTGGAGCCAGAGCCTCGTTCCTGGGAGGTGAAAGCAGGGAGGGAGGAGGAGGCAGATTTGTCACAAGGTTTCCCCCTCTGGATTTTTTTTTTTTATTGTCGTTGTTGATGCTGAAGAGGGAAGTTAAGTCTTCGTGATTTTTTTTTTCTTTCAGGCCTTAAAAAACAGTTTTTAGAAGAAGCTTGGTTTCTTTTGTGCCCCAGAGCCTTTCTTCTTCCCTGTTCTCACCTGTCTGACTCAGTCTGTGCTAGCTGTCCAGTTTGTCACCATCAGTGGTAGATGTTTAACTCTCACACTTGGTTTTCTTTAGGATACAGTAGTTCAAGTGGTGTGCAAGTCTGGATTTCAGCACAAGGACTGTAGTCAGCACGTTTTAGCTGTTTGAGAGTTTTATACTCTTACATCGCTGTACCGTACCCATCAGTAGTTTAGTTCAGCTCCATATCCTATGGTGTTATCCATCCTGGAGGCTTTATGGTCTGCTTTTAGTTCCATCATATTGACATAACATTGCTTTAGAGGTATATACCCCTGTATGTGAAACGGATTGTTCCAAAATGTACTGGGATGTGACTCAGGAGACAAGAATACTTTTCTAGTTCTGCCCTTCAGCTCTGCAGCATCCGTGCACTGCTTTACTCTCAATAATTCTGCTTGCCTTCCCTTACAAAGTACTCTGAAACTTGTTTAAAAAGCGCCACATAAGTATTTCTTTTCAGACCAGTGAAACTTCATTAAAGCTGTTATTTGTCAGTTCTGTTACTTGCCACACACTAATTCAGCTGTTTACTGATAATGTCTCCTCTGTGAAAACTAAAGTTTCCAATATTTATTCCAAATAAATGTGGGCTGGTTATTGAAAATATTTTTAAGAATTTGAGGGTTGTGAAACATTAAGTTAAATTAGTCCTAGATCCTACTGCTCTCTGAATCATCATCCACTGTTACATTTGCTGTTCACTGGTTGAAATACCGTAAGATCTGAAACTAGGCAATAAGAAAAATACATTTTTTGTAGATCATAACAATTTCTATTTTTGAAACCAGTCCTTTTTTTTGGTAAAGGTATTAATTGAGTTAACACAATTGTGAATTACCACTTGTCAAACTTCTTTTTTACTGACATGTGGCCCATATATGGCCTAAGTGCTCTTATCCTAAAAGTCATACGAATATATATAATGCTAGCAATTACTGGAGTTGTTACAATTAAGGTTGTGTTGTAATACGTTCAGACTATTAGGTAAACACAGAATTAGACACAGCCTACTCCAATGAACTTGCTGAGTTTTTAAACTTTTTGTGTGTTTCCTCGCTTGGAATTGATAACTGCTGCTGAGCCAACAACAGGAGCTTACCCTCCTATGAACTGTGAACCTACCTAATGAACTTCAGCTCATAACAAAGTATGGAGCATGAGCAATTACTATTCTTATAAGTGCATACTGGGAAAAAGGTGCATTTTTTTCTCTCTAGACTTTATGATGGCTTCATAATCTAGATACTGCAGATATGGTAAACTCTTGTGAAAACTGAACATTTCAAAAGATATCGATGGCATCCTTTTGTTAGTGAGATGAAGGCAAGAGTCTGTTGTCCAGCCTTGTGGATGTAAAGGTTACTACATAAGGCTTCTACTGGTAGCTTTGTTTAACGATTAATAAAACTGATTATGTTCTTGTATGTTTCACTTCATTTCACCTTCTCACCATGCTGCTTGTATGTTTCTTTAGCTTCCTGTATGTTTCATTATTTAGCTCCTTGTATGTTTCACTTCATTTCACCTTCCTGTGGGAGGAGAATAAAAAAAAAAAAAACCAAGTTGATTTTTTTACAAGTAGTTTTTCAGTATCTGCTGCAATATTGGCAAAGCTCACTTGTCACACCAAAATGGTTCAGAGCTTTTCTTAAAATACTGTGCTACCTGCGAGAGTGGCACTTAACTTGAGCTATGTAAGTGAAAACCTCTCACATTTTTCCTTCTTTGCATTAGAGTGTTGGCTTTACTCAAACATTGTTCTTCTCTCTTTTGTATGCATTTGAATAGCACTTACATCTTTTGGACTTGGTACCTCACATTAATGTGGAAGAAAAATGTGATTTGGTGGAAATGTGTTATACCTTCTCTGCATGCCTATGATTTATGGCAATGTAGAGATCATCTTTGCTGTCTCTGGGTTATTGTTGCTATTATGACTTCATTTATCACTGAGGAAGGGCTATGCAAAGAGCTGTTTTACACTTTGCCCTGAAAGGAATTCTGTTGACGAAGTCTTAGAAAGTTTACTTCTGCTCCATCCTTAGGAGTTTTATCTTAAACTGTTAGGTATGCTGCTGTAATTGACAACAGCTGTTGCTGAGAATTGTGGAGGATAGACAGTTTCTAAGATAATCCGTTCCTAGTCCATTTGAGGCTTTGTTGATTAGCACATGTAAGAGCATTTTGGATGAGCCAGTGATGTCTGCAGAGTGCAAATGTGGTATGTTGTCTAAACTGTTTGACTTAGACTCTACACTGCTCTGTAGTAAATCAGCTCTACGTTTCGTGTGCTTTTGCTTCTGGCCCAGGGAAGTGCCCAAAGCAGTTCAGTCTGTAGTCTATAAAAACACAGATCTTTGGCCGAGTTGCACTCTCAGAGGAATAGGGCTGTTAAACGTGATAGAGGGAGTTGCTTGCCTGTGTTTGGTTGTTGCTTTAGTGAGGCTTGAACTCTGTTTTTGACTTCTGAAAGAAGGGGCATAGCTGTTACCATTGCCAGTTTTTAGGAAGGTTGCTACTGTGGTCTGTTTTACTTAAGAATATTTTTATCAGTTATCCAAATGTCGGTTTGTTTTTTTTCTGATGTCTCAGCTTCTGTGATCAAATACTTTTTAAAAAAGGACTTGAAAGTGATGCAAAGTTTGAGGTCCCTGTCGTATTGGATAACATTATAGTCTGACGATTCATGTTCTTTGTACTGATGTTGAATGAAAAAAAAAGCATGATTACTCTGAATCTTAAGGGAATCTGTGTGTGACAGTCTTTGAGGAGAAATGGTTGACCATATTTATACTCTGAGAGGTGGGATAAGAAACAAGAGCCAAGCTGGAGCAGTTAGTCAAGCTACATCCAGACCTTGGAGATGAGCATTCAGCATTTAGCATATTTTGGATAAAGGTTGATGAAGTACCAAACATAATAGAAATTAGTATTTTGCATCTTTTAATGGTTAGATGTAGATTTCCCAAAAGCACTGAGTCATAACATGACCTGAAATCTGGTTGAAAATTGTTTGAAAATAATAGGAAGAATCACCTGTCACTTTTTTTGAACAGAATGCAGCAGAAAAGAGACAGTATCATGGTATCCTATGTTCTATTTAAAAAAACCCAACACTTTCCTTCTGTACTATTTAAGTTGAGAGACTTTTTGTTCTGTTAATAGACTGGCAAATTGTTATTTTAGGTTTATTAAAGAACATTATTACCACATTACTAATTAATCTGGTTGTGTGTATGTGAAAAGTTCATGTGCTTGCTTAAGTTGATTTGCATTTAGTACTGCATCACCCAGTGGTGCATTAGAGTGGGGGTCAAATCTGTCTTAATACATGAATGTTTCACCTTAAATGTATTACAGCATCAATTTTCTATATGTTTTTTCTGAGCTTCTAGTTGGCTAAATTTTTTTTTTTTGAAAGTGTATCAAGATACTGAGAATCTACCATTTACTTCTCTGGATGACTTATTTCAATGATTCATCTTTTCCACTATTTAAAAATAAGACATGCAATTATTGTTTGAATACATTTGAATGCATCTGTCTTTCACTGGTTCTTGTTATCTCATCTGAATTCTCTATCATACCAGACTGCCTTAAAACTTAATTTGTCCCTTTGACACTGTGTTTTCACTCCCCTGCATGGTGGCAATACATAGCATCTAAAGACAGATAGGGATTTTAAAATACATAGTTTTAAAGAACATCGACAGATCATAAATTTGCTGGGCTGACTACTCTAGGACTCTTGGATAAATTTAACAAGTATGCTGATTTAAAACATTTGTCTCACAATGTTTTTTTACATCTGATCTGGAACATCTGTTTAACAAATGACTTGTAAAGAAAATCAATATAATGTGATACAATTATACCATTTTGAATCTTTCCAACTATAGAAAGAAAGTATTTATTGACTGTTTTTGATCTTTCCTTACGATTTTTAACACTTGTGCCACCTCTGTCTGGTCATGGGCCTCTGCTGTTCTGAGGTGGTGTTTGTTACTAATGCTCTTGGCTGTGTCATACGTGGATGTTTTCTGTCTTGCAGTTTCTACGGTCTGTAACTCTAATTTATGGTGATGGTTGGATGAGCTGTAGCCAAGATTGTCTACTTTGTTAGTTGTAGAATTGCCTGACCAAGATAAAAGCCCTCTTAAGGAAGTTTCCATTTTTGTGTTTTTCTGTCTAAGATTTTTCTTCCCAATCAATTTTGTTCATAACTCTTTTCAGCTTCAGAAATTTGGAATAAGCTGTTTTATTTAACCCTCAGACCTACATATAGTTGGTATGTAATTTGTTTCTGAACTATCAGCTAATGGATGTTTGAATGATGTTTCTTGAAACCTGGATTGTGTCTGCGTGATAAGTGGTATTTTTATTTAATCTCTAGTTTTTACACCAATGGACTTTTGGCCTTTTCTTTTTCCTGTTGGGAGGAAATATAGCTGTGAGATGTGTATTGAGAATAGACTTGAATTTTCAGAAGATATGGAACCTGTTGAAAGTTTTAAAAATCTAGAATTGTGGAAGTCCATTTTTGGCATTTAGATTTTGCTCTGATTTTAGCATAAGAATTGTACCTGGCATTAGATGAATTGTCCTCTGGGCCATTGTTTTGTCACTTACAGTGGCCGACAGCAGGTGTTTTAAAGGAAGTTACAAAAAACTTCACAATTGTGGAATAATCCCCATACCGTGGAACTCCTCAATTTTTTTTTTTTCAATTTATTAGGTTTTATGGTGCTGATCCTGAGTGTTTATCCACCTAATATTTTTCTTGTTGATATGTAATTTTATATAGGTGGGTGTTTTCATTATTCATGGAAATACGTAATTTTTTTACAAATTTTGCAGTATTCTGTTTATAATCTACCTTCCCACTGTCACGCTCAGCACTCTCTTCTGCATTGTTAAGAGTAGCTTAAAGCTCAGTAGTTACCTGAGTAGTGCTGATGATTGTTTCTTATCTACTGTGCTTTAGATGTGTCAGCAACAAATTTGATTTGCCAGCATGCTCCCCATTTACTTACATTTTTTAATGTCATTAATCTCGCACGGTGTTGATTAATATGATTGTATTCTGCATCCTGAAATTTTCCATTAATGCTGGTGGATGTGACCAGTGATTCCCTCATCCTGTATGATGTGGATATGCGCACTTTTTCCTCCAACCTTTTCTTCCCTCCTGTCATTGTTCACAGCAAGGCAACATCTATATCTGGATGAAGATCTGCCTATATTTTACTGATTGAAGCTTGGTATGTTGTAGAGTTGAAAACTGTTGATGTATTTTCTGATCTTCCCCAACAGATTCTCTTTCAAAATTAAGATTATTTTCTTAAACCATGATTAGTTTTTCTATCATCTCTGCTTTTCTAGGTTTGTAAGGTTCCCCGTGACCTTTCAGATGTAAGTCTGACCTCTTTTAAAGTAGAGACTTTTAAGCCTGTAATGGCATGTTTTGTTCATTTTGTAATCGTTCTCATATCAGCATGCTTGCTGCACTGTAAATCTGAATAAGAGGATCCAGTGTCAAGGTGGTACTTTGATTTCTTATACCTTCTTGACTAAACTTTATCTGTAGTATTAATGATTAACATTTAGTAGTTTTGTAGAGCCTTTCATCTATAAATGAAAATAGCATTGATCATGTTCAGTGAGAGGGAAGTGACTTATTCAAGGCCAAACAACAGCTCAAAGGGAAGCTCCAGTTAGAACCCAGATTTAATAATATCCCATCACAGCTAATACAGGAGCATGCTGTAAAATATTTAACAAATCACATGGTTTAAATTAGGTTGTTAGATGGGAGTCATGAAAAGTAATTTAAACATGTTAAATAGTAGACTATGTGAAAGAAATTTGAGGAGTGAAATAGTAGATATAAGGAGAATAGAACTAAGTACTTATGGGACAAATACAAGTAAACAGTATACTTTTCTTAATGTAAATCTGCTGGGTTATTTGATAATTGTGCTGGGGAGGATAATGGGCTTGTTAATTTCTTTAGTGAGAAGAGTGGCTGTCAGCTGATACTCATGCTTGTTTTGCGTGTCCTGCTTCCTATAAAACTTACCTATACTTTCAGAACGGTGACTTGAACACATGCAGCATGTATATCCTGTTATTTCTGTTGGAACCACATATTTTAAAAAATAGTGGGAGCTTTGCTTGTCTTTCAGTTATTCATGAGTCAATAGCACAATGTTTCTTCCTTTAGGCCTGACTCATTTTTAGTGTACATCATTTACGTATATGCCTATGGTGCTAATAAATATACACAGTTTGGGGAAAAGTTAATGAGTTCAAATACGTAGCTGGGCAGTTCTTTTATATATGTGTGATGATACCTTTTAAGGTTTGTTATACCCCATAATCTTTATTTACAATGCATTAAGCAGTTGATGCTAACAGCCCCAAGATTTCACCTCCATTGGTTTTCATTGTAGATTGAAGTTTATACATAAAGCTTATAGTGGTTGTGCCCAGCCAGTTTTACTGCTTCATGAAAATATGTAGCAGATAATATTGAAAAAATTATTTTCTTTCAAAGTATGCAGAATTACGGACTCCTGTAAATTTAATTTTTGTGGCTGGGTGAGAGCACAGTGGATGAGTGCAAGTAGAGGAAAGAGCAACAAGGAGGAAGTTTCTCACTTCCTGTAATCGGAGGAAACTCATGTCCAAATTAGTGGAAAAGTTTCTTCTAAACACATCAGTATATGTTCATTGTGCACAAAAAACATATGAAGTGTTCAATCAAAAGTCCATGTCTTGAAAACGAAAAAAAAAAAAAAAAGGAATAAGCAAGTTAGCATTTTAGACTGATGGAGTGTGTGCATTACAGTTCAAACTTGTTGAATGTGTTTGTTGTTTTTTTTTTTCAAATGTGCTTTTCAAAGAAGGCAGCGAGTTAGAACTGAGAATGTTTTATGAACGAAGGTAACGTTAAGCTTTTTGATTGTGAAGTTACTTTGCAATTTTCAGGGGAAGTACTTACATCATCATGAAATGCTCTTTGAAATTTTTTGTTGGTACTTTGTGTATTACTTTCAATAAGTTCATTTTGGACAATTTTGCTTTGAAATTAATGCCCATAAGTCCTGAGTTGAAGATTGCTTGATTCAGGTGCAAGATGACAGATGAGGCTTGACTGCAATCAGGGAGTTGGAAAGAAGTTCAAGGGATAGATAGAGTAAGTATAGAACAGGATATACCTTCTCCATTTCTAGCTCATTACCAACTGTTTGTGACGCCTTAAATACTACAAACTTTTCAGAACTGTATATGAACCTGGGCAGTTTGCTGTTTGCTTTTGTTTCCCAACTTTGACCACTGAAGTTATTTGTTGGTTTGACAGGCCTTTTAGATAATGCCAAGCTTCAGTTTGCAGAGATGGAAAAGCTGCCCAACCTTTTGTCTCATGACTTTTGTCCTGAGCCTTAAGTATGTTCTTAGGGTAAAGTGAGAGGAATTCTGTACCTGAGAAGAAATTAAAACATATATTGGACAGATACAAGTTAATATTAACTTTTAATGTCTGATGATAACGTCAGACATATACTTGGTGCAGTCACGCTGCCTTTACCCACAAATGCAAAATCCAGTTACCACAAGGTTCAGTCCTTATGAAACTGGGTGGGGTGGAGAAAAGGACAGCAGCAGCTGCAGTCACTGGACATAGCTCTGCTTTGACGTTGTGCACAACTGGGATACATTGAGGTACACATTCAGAATGAACAAGTGACACTGTCAGCTGTTGCAAATCCAGCTGAGATGCTGTGTTAATTGCATTCCTGTGCACTCAGTGATTGGAGAAAGTCCTAATTTGTTTTTAGTATGTTACACATTTTTGTTCTGGTGTTTAGGGATTTTAGATAAACTGTCGAAGTTTGTGTATATTAGAATAAAAATATGTAGCTCTACCTATAAGTTGATATTTTCAAAACTGATGTATGCCAGGAATTAGAGCATGATGTTGCTGTTCCATAGCTGTTGGGAGAGACTAGATTTTGTATGAATTTACAGTAATAGTGTATGATCAGTCATGGTTATAATTTCCACTGTGAGTAATTTTATCTGAGAAGAGGGCAAATGTGGGCTGAGTGGACATCATTTTACTCCTTGTAATCGCACACCCAGATTGGGATGAAAGTATGTTGATAGACTCATGCTATAATTTTTGTAGGTTGACTGGAGTGCTTAATTTTCTAGAGCTGCTATTATTTATCATTTAGTCTATGAGCATGTTAGATACCTCCTAATACAGATAGTCTTTTGCAGTGTTTCAAGGTAGCTTTCAGTAAGACTCAGGGTAATCTCCCATTTTCTGTTATGCTCAGAAGCTTCAGGCTCACACTGTCTCCTTCTGGAAGTAATGGATCAATCTAGCAGAAGCCATATGAGCTTGAGAAAGAAGAATGGGTTTAAGAGGTCAATTTTCAGTGTAAAGCTCATTAAGAGGCATTGAATAGCCCTTTTTCTTTTCTTTTCTTTTCTTTTCTTTTCTTTTTCTTTTTCTTTTTCTTTTTCTTTAACAGTGAGCATTGCTTTTTGATCCCTCTTACCTGTTTCTCGGCAGTCTTACTCTGCCCTAATGCTTGCAGCCCTGGACTTTCCTGAACATGAGAGAACCTACCATACTTCTAAGAGACCACCTTTTAGAAAAAATGGGATAAAATCAAACCCCAACAAATCAGAACATGTGTCTTGAACCCTTGCTGGTCATTAATATTTTCTGGTTTGTTTATTACAGTGTATGTCTCAATGTTTTATTTACCTGATTTTTGTGCATGTCAAGCTCCTCTGCTTCTGTGTTTTCAAGCTGTGAGTAGGTCCAGCTGCAACAGAAGTGATTGTAAGGTAATGCTATGGGTTAACCACAGTAGGCAGCTAAGCACCACATAACTGCTCACTAGAAAAGAAATGGGGGAAGGAAGGACAAATACACTACCAAAAACCATACAGTTTTAGATATTGAAGCAGACTGTATTGGCTAACTGCATTTGTAGTAGTAATGGAAGACAGACATTTACAAGAGTTTTTATGAAGGTCATCTTTGATTATTGTGAAATGGTGTGCAATGTTAAAGATGCAAACAAAAAGAAAATGTAAAATTGCTGATGAGAGGCTTAACCATTAAAGACGACTGTCTTTACAGTTATTGAAGACTTGGGCAACCAGTGAGATGAGTAGTTTAGAGGTTGCACACTACACAGATTGATTGGGAGACGAGTTGGATTGCACAGATAAATGGAGAAAATGGGAATTTTATCTATGGGCAGGTTGACTCTTGCATGTACAGGTATTATTAAAAACAAGAATGACAACAAAGTTTCAGATGAGATCTGAATATATTGGAAGATGAAGAGGAGCTGAATGAAGATCATCTCCTCATTTTAAACCTAAGAGGTGAAAATGGTGACAGAGATGTATTTGATACTGAGAGAGAAAAAGTGATCAAGGATTTTTCATTTTTCTCAAATATTCGACTTTCTTTAGAAAGAAAGATACCTGTAGTAGTACATTACATTAAGTTGAAACTCTTTCTGGTGTGCTTGGTATACTGTCTGTAGTTTCTCCTCTAGAAAAGAGACTGAAGTTGCCACAAAGTCTGTAGATTGCTAATATTGTATTTCAGCTGATGTTTCTTACTCATGCTGACCAGACAACTTCTAAAATTTTTATTCAGGTTAACTTCAGAGTAAGTGAACGGTGGGCAGCAGTTTCATTTTTTTCAGTGTGAGAGAATTTATCTTTCGAAGTCCTTAGTTACAGTTTGCAATGATTTCATAATTGAAAAGTGTCCTGAACTGACAACAATGAATTAACTGCCGTTTCACTTGAGATCAGTTCCTGTCTACAGTTAAGAATTTTGCTTGGTGAATTATGGCCATGACAATTTTGTTCTTCTTCATTTTACTTAGTTTTGAAGGAAGTGAAACAAGTGTCAATTCCAGAATTCTGTTATAGCAGCTAGGAATGGGTTTGTCATGATTTGTTGCTATGTCTGTTTGTAGCATCCGCTGGATACTGTGGCTTTCCATGTAGTGCCTTCTGATCTACTAACCTCTTCCCTGTAACTTGAGATACATTTCTGTACTTTCCTGTCTTTACAGAATGTTTCAGAGTATTTTTACTTCCATTTGACATTTGCCTTTTCTGAGGCTGAAGCTAAGGCTTTTCTTTGAGGCTTGAAGCTCTCAAATAAAGTCTGTGCCACCATTATGATACATTGACTTGAAGACACAGGTAAGGGATGGCAGTGAAATGAAATTGAAATGCAAGCAAACTTTCTAATCATGTGTACATGTAAACAAATGAGAAAACATTTAACTGACATCTGTCATCTTGCATAGGTGAAAGACAGAGGAAGCTCTCTCTTCCACCATGGACATTTGCTTTGATACCTTCCTCTTAAAGCTCTAGCTCTTCCATACAGCCTCTATATTGCTTCTCAAGTGGACTGTCTTAAGAGCCACAGCTCAAAGTTCAATCCCTGCTGTAAGCTCTGTCATCTAAGACAGCTGGTCACAGATAATCAAACTGCACTGGAGCTTGCTGGGCTTTCCTGCATCCATGGGCATATATAGGTTACAATAGTTCTTGAAGGACTGGTTATTTCATTAATACTATGATGAAAGAAAAAAAAAAAACCAAATAAAACCCCAAACTCCATGTGTCCTCAGCCGACCTGGTCGCTCGAGGAGTATTTCTTTGTGACCTCTCTAATAGAAAATTCTGACATCAAGTCTGGAATAGCTGCCCCTTGTTTGTGACCCAGCTGCACTTTGGTGATGGAATGGCAGAGATCTACCTGCTCTAGGTCTAGAGGGACTGGCAGAGATGAGGTGAGATTAAATCTGTACTTTTGTTTCCCTCTGCCCAATTGAACCTTCATTTGAAATGCCCTTCTGCAGAAATACAGTGGGGAGCAGCTGGTAACCGTGAGGGGTTGCTCAGTGTCTGTCCTCTTGTACACGTTGTCAAATCCCACCAAGTGACATTTGTCAGGGAATGGAAAAGGAAACTTCTGTCACCAAAAATAAGCAGACAAAAACCGACACTGTACTGGATGTGAATGGCTACATCTTAATTTAGTCCCAGTCTGTTGACTGTGTGCAATGGAAGTCTTAGATGATGACCTCTACATGTCTTAGAACAATCCTCTTCATTTTGTTTGGCTGGATGCCCCTCGATGGTGTTCTGCCCAAAGCTAAATTCTCTTTTTGCTCTTATTTTGCTATTTGTACATCTGATCCTCACAAATTTTAATGGTCAGTAAGGCTTCTATAAGGCCAATTGATAATGTATTACTAAGAAAAACTGTTCTCATTCATGCCACACAGTGTCATGCGTTTTTGACCGTTCAGGTATGGTGGATCTTGATATATCGCTTTTGTCGCTCATTCTTTCTTGGTTATGACTGTTCATGAAATGCATTTCCAAGTGCCACTTGTTCTCTTAATTCTCTAATGAATTAAAAAAAAAAAAAAAAGAGTTGGGTTTTGTTTTGGTTATTTATTTATTTACATCTCTTTAATAAAGCCATAGTAGGTACTGTGAGGTTTTCAATATTTAGTCAGTGTAAAAGGTGCTGTGTATACATGTAAGGATTTTATAATTTTAATTTGGATACATAAACCTTACATATATGCATAGTATTATAAGCAGATTACCTCTGTGCTTTAAATTACTCTTGGTCTTGAGGAGGTATCTCAAACATTCTGGCCAGAAAACAGCTGCTGCTCCTTAGAGCAGCATTGGAATGTGCATACATGGGAAAAAAGCCAGGAAAAACTTCTGTGATAGCTCACCAAGTGGGCTTTCTTCTCCCATGCTGTTATTGCTGCCTTAATCCATCAGAGATTTCCTACAGCCCTACAGGTGGACTGTATTTACTAAATTAAACTCTACTTGTTGGGCATTACTACCCTCAGTGAATGATTTGTGGATAAAGATGATGTTATGGCAGCTGGTCTTGTATTAGAGCTGGTGAAATGATGCATTCTTAGACTTGAACCGTGAGAGCACAACAAAGTTTTGAAATACACAGGAGTAAAAGTAAGTTAGACTTGGATCTATTAAGAACTTCTACTTTGTATCTTAGTTTTAGTTCTTCAGCTCACTCACTTGATCGGGTATACAGTCAGTGAATTGAGAATTTTTGTTTGAGGAATCTCTAAGTCCAGCATGTAGAATAGAGGAGGGTGAATAACTCACTAAGGTTTTAAATGGTGACCCAGAGTAATAATTAAACACACAACTATCTTGGTAATCCTTCAATGATGTAATCTTCATGTTATCTTGTCATGTGACTGGGAGATAGAGATGCAGCAGATTTCTTTTTACTTTTAAGATAATGTGAAATTTGTATTCATAGTGCACCTCTTTTAATCCTGAAAGTAATCCCTCTTAATAAAAAGATGTTAAAGAACTTTAGGATACATTTTCTAAGTTGATGTATTTTGCCTTAGTACAGAGGATTGGGAAGTAAAGGGTATAGAATTTGCTTCTGCTGTTTATGGTTGACTTGGCTTCATATTTAGATGTTGAGCTTTAGCTGATTTCATTACTTAAGCTATTTTCTTTTTTTTTAGTAAGTGTTGCTTGTATTGAGTGTGGAGGTTAAATTAAGGTTAAAATGAAATGGATATTTGTAATGGTAAGCACTCTGGATAGGTGTGGCCTATGCCATCTCTTTCTGGCAAACCTATGACTTCATGAAACTGGTTTACTGTGAAGTATTGTGTGTGATACTGTACGTTACTGAAAACAGCTTTAACAATAGTATAGAGAATTATTTCAATGTAGTTTGGTTTTTTTTGTTTGTTTTTTTTTTTTTAAACCTAGTTCACTTCCTCACGGCATATATTCTTTGTCTTTTTCTAATATTTGAGAGGATTTCTGTTGTCTTGCTTTGCTATGGAAATTAATTGTTCTGACCGGTGTCAGAGGAAATATCTGTTGGTTGCCCATATGTTTTTGCTGCAAGTCAAACAATATGCTTGTTATTGTTATGAATTCTTACATCAAATGGATAGTAGAGTGCTGGTTTGGCGCAGTGAAACAGTGCATTGCTTTCTGGATGTCTGATGAATAAGCACTTAGTTCATGAAGTCAGATGTTGAAGTCCTGGGATGCTGGTTGCTTAGGATTTGTTCCAGGAAGAAAAAATTGTCTGTACTTTTTAAAGTCCTGAGTGACTTCACTGGTGAATTCAGTGACTGAAAGACCTGCAGCTGGACAAACTTGAAATGACCAATATAGTTATAATCAAAATAAATTTAATGCAGGTGAGAGGTGGGAGGAAGAGGGTGTGCACCAGTTGATTAAGTTGAACTATTGTCTGTCCATTGTTCTGGCTCTTTCCAGTCAAGTGTTAATTTCTATTGTAAATCTTCTGTAATGGTTATGGTGTCTGCAGTATGATTTACTTGGCATGAGTTAAAATTTTATTTCAAATAAAGTCATGTCTAAAATTGAAAAATAAACATTGATGAACCTGATTTTTAATGAGTAGCAGCAGAAGTTTTACAAATACACTGTAAAATTACACTGAAATATACATTGAAAGGGATTTGCTGAATGTAGGCGTTTTTTTTTAGTTAGAATTGTTTGTGAAGTAAGGATGGGCAGAATTATCTAGGACATTAGAGGTGAAAAATCAGGAGTTCAGGAAGGATAACTAAGGATAACTTCTGAACAGAAAATATAGTATTTTTAATTACCTTCACTTCTTTAAGAGCATGAAATAGTATATCTTAAGGCTTTTAGTCTTTAAATGGGATTAATTTTAGATTCTGATCTGTGTCAGTGAAGTGTTTTATCTTTAAGTAGTCTGGGTAGCAATACAGTTTCCATGTGACTAATAAAATATGGATATTTTGGAGTTTAGTCAGTGAACAAATCTGAACAATCATTCAGATTTAGATAGTGAAAAAAAAAAAACCACATTGGTTAAGAGCTGGTTAAAACCTTGAAGTACCTATTAATAAGAAGTCTTGGTACTGGAATTTAGGTGACTGAAGGAAAAATAAGATTACTCAGGTTGTTTATAGGCCTGAGGTGTATACATTTGTGTTGCTAACACCTTTTTAGTGTGATTAAAAATATACAGAGCTTATGACATTAAAAAATTCGCTGCGTGGAAAAAACGAAAGGATTCCTTGTTGTTGGCTGCGGTGTTATGTTTGGCTTTGAAGAAACTGACTTGTTTTACAGTTTCAGTCAAAGATCAACGCAATCATTTGAGCCTTGACTTTCTCTTCTAGGAGCCTGACAGAGCTGGTGGCATTTTCTTCTGTCAGGCTTTTGTTGCTTAAGATAAACTCCTTGACTCACTGACACTGTAATGAGGAGTAAACAAGCCCTATTTCTGTGAGACAATTTGTAGTATGTTTCTAGTGGATTCTGAATTTAACAGTATTGGTTTAACAGTTGTTAAATCATGTAGCTGTAGCAAACTTCTTTACTAATGTTAGTAATTGTATCAAGGAAACGAGTATCACAGCCCCATACTGGAGGGTTTTATTTTTGGTCCTGATGGTATCAGCTTCTGCCCCCCACTGCTACCTGTCTGTGTGCTTCAGAACACTCTCTCCTCGATTCTCCTCCTGCATTTAACCACTACTTTATAGTCACTGGATTTTAGATGTCCTGCTTGGCCTTTTTTTCCCAGTGATAAATATGTTGGATAATTGCAGGTTCACGTGTGCTTCCAATCAGCTACATGAATGAATGTTCTAATAGATGTGGCTTAAAAATACGTGTCTCTCTGAGAATAGGTACTCAGCAGGGTTTTGAGGATAGGGTGTTGCTGAGAACCAAAGGTTTGCATTTCATGTAACGTCTGTGAAGTGGAGCCTGTTAAAACCACCATAAGAATCAACATCTACACGTACTGATCCTATCTAACACGTGTATAAGCATCTGAAGCCTTCTGGATTTCTGATCTTAAAAATAAGACAGCTCACTGTATCTTGCAGAACTGTTAATAAAAATACGTTTTTTTAAAATAAATAAGTTATTGAATTCAAAATCAAATTCAAATTCCATTGATTTTTTTTTTTTAATTCTGTGTTCTAACCAAAAGAATCTTATCTTTGTTTACTTTTCAGTGATTGGTGCCTATTCACTGTGCAATTTATTGTTCATTGATGACATTTTCAGCAGGCCTGAAAGTTATAATAATTAGATAGCAAGAGTTAAAGGGAAGTTATGTTGGCATAATTATTTGAGGAATTTTGCCTCTTGTATTCCAGATTCCATATGGAGTAAGCTAAAGCATGATTTCCATGATTTTTCAGTGCTTCCACACAGTTATTAACACTGAAATCTGTCCTTAACAAGTGAAATTATATATTCAGAATAGAGAACAGGTTACCTGCTTATTTAGCTGGAAGATAATGAAGACTGGGTAATTCTGGATACTCTTCACAGGAGTTTTGCTGTAATGTTTTAGATAAGAAAGTAATCTCTTCAGGATGAGGAAAAGATAAACCTTCTTCCATGCATCCTAAGATTAATATATTGGAGTTGGTCTTCGTTAAATCAGCAGTGTATGTTCCTTGATTTGAGGTTCTGTGAACAATTCCGTGCAGATGTAAGTTTTCCAGTCAGTGAACAGAAAGACCAGGAAGGAAAAAAATCTCTTATGGTTTGGAAACACTGAAGTGTCAGCAAAACTCGTGCAGGATAGCATGGTGGTGCCATTGCCAGCACTTGCTAGAGCACTCCCATTGGTCATGGGAGACCAGGTGAAATAAATTCCTTGTTGCATCAGAGAATTATCTTGTACCTGTTACCTGCTAGACTGCTGCTGTAAATTTTGGGTATGACATGCCTATGGTCTCCTGTCTGATAAAGTTTCCTGTTGTGGAAATTAGAAATTAACTGAAGCTACAAATGGAGCTCGGGGGCCTACATGATGGGTGAATATTGTAGTTGTCAGAGAAAAGAGTAAATCTCAGTGTTTCCTTAACAATGCACATTTTTATACAAAGTATAGCAGAGGTAAGAGTGAGAGTGCACATGCCTGCTCTCAAGCAGAGGAGGGATTGGTTTCTCCGTTTTGTGTCAATTGTCAAACCACATGCACCTTAGTACAAGGAAGGGTGCTACCTATTTTTAGTCATGTAACAACAAGGTTCTCTGGCAAGCTGGCTTTATAGATTGAATAACTGGTATCATGATCATTGTTAGTCACTGATCAAACTGGAGACTACCAAAAGCTGCAGCTCACACACTTAATTTTCCATTTCCCTGGTAATTGTAACTAGAAGCTGTCATATGTAGTTCATCAAACAGTTTCATTAATAATTCTAAACATAAGGAAAAAATACTTCTGTATATATGTGTTTAGTTGAATGAACTTTAAAAAGCATTGGTATAAGTATGTTTTGTTAATCATTAGAGGTTGTGAAGGTTCTATATGGAAAATATGAAGGTCCTGGTGTAGAGGTGGCACAATGGAAAGAGTTTTTACTTAGTTGGAAAAAGTTATTTTGTTGTTTTCAGCTCACATTGGAGCCTGAAATACCTAATCTGTAACGCCTAAAGAAGTAGAACATAACAACAGTTTCTTCACCATGTAGAAATTAGATGCACAGTTGCTGATCTGAATGATTTTACCCAATTTAAATCTGATGTGGAGTCCTTTTCTTCTGTTATTATAAGAACTTAATTTTTTCTGTATCTGATTCAATTAATGAATTACTAGACCTGTCTCAAACTTTTAGATGTAGCAGTTAGAAAAGAGGTGAGTGCAGTACTATTATATAATGTAAAATATTAATTTGCCTTAATGAAAGATTTACTTTGAGTTAAAGGAATGTAAACAGTGAATGTGTACAAATCTATCAACTGAGTCTGCCTAAAATAACAAAAAAGTGAATTTGTGGATATTCAGACTTAATTCAAAGGTGTAATTTAGTGCAGGCATAATGATCTTGTTAATTCAGTAGTTATTGTTCTCATAATAACATTAATTCTGTCTTCCTTCAGGTACTTTATATAGCAGAATGTAGTGCTATGGAACTTATTACTGATAGGATTCCCCGTAATGATCATTATCTTGAAAATCTTCACAACTGTATTTTCCAATATCCTTTGTGTTTAGGTTGTCCTAATTTAAAAAAAAAAAAAAAAAAAAAAAAAAAGTGATGGCAAAGGACTTTGTTTTTCCTGCTTACCACCAGTTTAGGTAACTTGTCTTCTGAGAAATAATGTCACAGACCTGAATGCTGCCACTTAAGTTTCTGTTGGTTGAATCTTTCCTCCCCTTTTTACTGTATTATAGTATGCTGGCAAAATCACAGCATTTTCAATGATTAATCCATTTTTATTTTTTTCATACAAGACTGGTATTCACCAGCCTTCTAATTCATCTGAGTAACTTACAGGACATATCAATTTCTGACATGTTCTTTAGTCTTTTGCAGACCAGGGGTTTCTATCCTTTTTTGTTTAAAGGTGAAGCCCTGGTTTTTACTCCCTAATAACATATTATACTGTAAATCTAATGATCTGTTTGGGAATTTGAGTTAAAAAAGTGCTCCCGGTCTCACTCTAGTGGATAAACCAGCTTCTTTTGTACAGGTGGCTATTTTATTGATGAATAAGTGGAAAAAGTGTATAGTCCAGTGCTTTGTTCCATTCCTCTAATTTATGACACCAGTAATAATGGATGATGAATGAGATATCCAAAACATTAATAAATTATCTTAAGAGGTGTACTAAATCAAAGAGGAGGAGACTGAGAAATAATCTCATATAATGCCTCCAAGAAAAGTAAGCTAATTCCAGAGTAATTT
Source organism: Pterocles gutturalis (assembly GCF_000699245.1). Classification (NCBI taxonomy): domain Eukaryota; kingdom Metazoa; phylum Chordata; class Aves; order Pterocliformes; family Pteroclidae; genus Pterocles; species Pterocles gutturalis. Next base: position 47,691 of record NW_010114982.1, on the reverse strand, counting down.
ATTCAGCAATATGCAAAAAACCCAGAGAAATTTGTTGAAATTGAACTGCTATAGTTAGTATGATGATAATATAACTCAGCGTTCCAAATGTGCTATTCTAGGCATTTGGATCGCCAGCTTCAGGTGGCAAGAGATCTAAAACCTACAGACTAAAATAATTCTTAAAATATTCTTAAAATATTTAAGTTGAAACGTTGAGTTTAAGCATGTTTTAAAAAAAAATAGCAATTTTGTCCTATGTCGATGATGCTTGCATCCTCTTCCCTAAATTCATCTGTCCATTAACGGGGTTCAGATTTGCAGCAGTGAAGTTTCCATCTTTTGTCCATTTGAATGCCATGAGCAATAGTTCTCCTGGTGACAGTGGCTATCTTGGGAGTCTTCATGTCAGAAGAGGCATTTGGCTGCTTCCGCAGTATTTATATGCCACTTTGCTATAGACAGGGAGCAGCGAAGTAGTGGCTCAGTTCTATGTGAACAAACTATTACTATTCTTATTGATCTGTTTCTTATTAATATTAGTAAGTCTAGTGAAATTTAGTCACCATTATAAAATGGACCGAGATTTAGGGAGTGCAAATGTTACTGATGTTGGTAGAAATAAAACATCCTGAAGGTGGTATAAGGTTTTCCATTTCACAAACTGACGATTTTGAGGTTCTATGAATGTGGGTTTTGTCACTTTTAGATGACCTGTGTGTGGGCTTAGGTAATCACCAAAATGAGCAAAGTGTCTTTTGTCCTCTCTGGGTTTTTGGTATTTTCTTTCTATGCCTTTACTGGAGTTTATATGGCTGTATGGAAATGATCCAGCTGATAGATAATATATTTTTTCTTTGTTGAGGTTATACAATGAGTTACGAAACAGTTAAATGTGTTTGATGTGAGGTTAACTGAACATCATAAAGGCTGTGCTTTCTACATCAATGACCATGTAAAACCCTTATCCTTGGTGATTTCTAATCAAATTGGATCACCTTTGGATACAGATAGTTCAACTTGCCTCCTTGCTTGTATTAAACTTCTGCATTTCCATGGTTATTTTTTATGTGTAAAATAGTGCAAATGAACATCCTACTGTGCAACAGGGCCAGGATAGTAATTGGTTTTTTGTGTTGCACTGATCTCAGCTTCATTTTTGTGTTTGGGATTATGCAGTGACACTTGGATACTATGCCACTTGTATTGCTTCTGGAATTTTTTTCCCAGTTCTCCCTGTCATGATACTCTTAAGAGTCTGTGTGATTCAAACTGGCCATAGTGGTCTAGATGGTGGCACACTATCACTGCACTCATAATGTTTGTCTTATAGCGGAGCATTTTCTTAGTTTCTTAAAGATTTTCCAGGGTGCATTTTATTGGTCTTCTTTCTACACATAGCCTTAATTAACCTTTAACTGAGGAATTTATTGTAGTTGCAATTCTTTGCATAGAAGTTGTCATCAGAAGTTGTCAGTTGCTTTCTACTTTTTGTTTCCTCTCAGTTTTTAATAAATATATGTATTGTTAGTCATATGCTACTTCTAATAATTGATCTTCATGATGAGCAACTAACATCTTTTAAAATAGTGAGTTGTAAACTGTATTTTTTTTTTGTTGTTTCCACATTAATCTAAGTGCAGGCAACTTGTGAAAACGTTGATATTAATTCTAACTTAAATGAATGTGCTGTGTTTATGAGTCAGACCAGGACTGCTTTGGCTCAGTCAGCCCATGCTTGTGCACTTGTTAAATTTTGCTTGCTTTTTCTTCATAGCTGATGTGACCAGGTCTGTTACTTTTAACGCTGTCAAGTTTCAAGAGAAGTGGAGGATATCAAGCATTTTTAGAAACTAGGAATTATATCTATTTTCTAAGTTTATCAGATCTTTTCACATAAAGTATATATGTAGATATTCTTCTCAGTTTATTTGTCTTACCTCTTATTTCCCACTATTTTCTTGTGACCATTAATATTGGAGTTTCACATATAACCTTAAGATCTTTACTTCACCCTTTCATTTATCTTAAGGTCTGCCTTGGCTACAGAAGTATAAACCTTATGGTCAGTCTTCAAGGTGGTTAGATTGTAGTGCTGCGTTGAACAAAAGAAACCAGGGGCTTTCTGCTTTGGTACGTGTGGTGTTCAAACCAGGTTAGTGATAAGGATGGAATGGATTTCCCCTTTCTGCAGACCTCCAGACTTTCTCATTATGTTCAGGATGGAATCAAGATCTGTTGGACAGCAAGAAGGTGTTTCCCGATAAGGGAAAGACTGAAGAGCATTTATTTGCATTGTCAGTATTTGCCATGATGCCAGACCTTAGTTTAAGGAAAATAACTAATAAGAAAGCAACAGAATTCTACCATATATTTAATACTTCTCTTTCATGTTCGGTGTGAAATCAAGACCTTTTAAAAATGGGAAAAGTCCATTATGCAGTGTTTTAGAGGTTAAGGTGCTTGTTCGTAATTGTAGTAACATGGCTTTAAGTTTCTTCTGTCCGTGAAACATTATAAGAAATTGAATCAGATACATCATAGGAACTTGAATCAGCATTATATATCTGAGATGAGTGTTCTAATGTCTCTATGCTGCTCTTTGTTCTAGATACTGTATCTCAAAATCTCATCATGGATAAATTTGACTTGAAATTAATTGGAGGAGGCAGCCAAAAAGAGAATGGTAGCAGAACTTGGAATGCATGACACTCACCTGAATAAAAGATGAATAGACTAAGCACCTTGTTCAGTTATTTGTATAAAGTAGAAGGATTCTGCATTTTGCAGAAATTAAAATATCTGTGTTGATATTAAAATATACCAAGAAAGGGATTCGGCAGCTCTTGGTTTACCAAAAGTGAACCATAAGCCTTTAGTCCAACAGCAATTAAGGCCTAACCTGGGAGAGCCCTTGTGTGGAATAGCACATGATCTGATCTTGTTGAAAGTAAGGTGCAATGTCCACTCTAATTTATATGAATATCCTTAAAGAACAAGCACCATTAATTGTGTAAGATAATGATTGCACACTGTATAATAATGATTGCACACTGTATAAATTTACAAAGTAGTCAGTCCTTTGCATGCAAACCTCTGCAATTTTTAATTTTGTATTTGATGCTTCAATAAATAGGGCATCTGAAATAAAAATGTAATTGGAAAGATAATTTTTCAGCCATGTTTTAAAAAAAAAGTAACTGAATCAGTAATACTTTTTGTGTCAGCAACAGACGAATGCTTTCTCCTTAAGCATATTACTTGAGAAATAAGGATCGGAAGTGTAGGGTTGTACTCTCATATGTATATGACATTTGAGGGCTTATTAGAATCAAGAAGTGCATGTCTAGGATTCTTTGAAAAAGAGAAAAGAAACTTAAGTAGCAAAATGTGAGTATGAAATAACTGTAAATTAATTTTTTATCCATTAATCCATTTATTTAAGCATTAATTGTGTTTCGTCTTTCTAGTTAATAGGAAATGCATTGTTCAAATAGTTTAGTAATTGTGTTTTTTAAATGCAGTAGAAGAGTGTCTTTCATTGGAGAACCAAATTTTGGTACCTAAATAAAGATCACATAGTTTAGAATACTTCCAGAGGTAATGTATTGTGGAGAAATCTGGAGTGAATACTGCAGATCAATAGAATGAAGGGTTAATTGTGAAAAATTATATAAGTTTTATTTTCTTAAAGAGGTTGGTAAAATGTATGCTTACTGTTGATTATTAGAATACAAAACTATCTGTTAAAATCAATTAACATGCATATCTGATGACTGATTGTATAAATATGAAAGTCAAATAATTGTAATCGTTAACCATGGCTTCAGGTCATATGAGCTGTCAGCTCAAAAAAACTGGAGGAGAAGGTGGTTGATTTGCATATATTTAATGTGTCATGCCATACATGTGGGAATTTGAGATAAACCTTTGCTAGTAATCTGCTTGTTTTTATCTAAAAATCGATTGGGAAACGTGGATCATAACAGTCAAGTGAGCTATGTATTATATTGATAACAGTTGATTCAGTAGTTTGAGATTTAACATTTTACTATATGTTTTAAAATTTTAAAATTGATTTTGTACTAAGAGACAATTGGAAGAAGCTGGTTAAAAAGTTATTAAAGATATATTCAAAGTTCTTACCAGGAACATACTCAAAATTATTCTTTAATTCATTGTAAGACTGTGTTACTTTTACAATTCATAGTTAGACCTGTGCAAAATACAAGCACTTCTTTCCTTTTTACGATAAAAAAACACAGAGATTTATTAAAAATTTGAATGAAGTACTGTACTGAGTCACAAAAGTAACTTTCTATGTGAAGTGGACCAAACAGATAATTTTTAATTTAATTGGTCATTTGTAATACATAGAGGGAGGGAAGTGTGGCAGGGGAATGAGGCTTGTGGCCTTGAAAGGATTTACATATTATTTAAATTCCTGAATATAGTAATTCAGGAAAATATAGTATTTTTTTTATTGATAATACAAAATATTCTATATAGCTCATAACAATTCAAAGAATCATTGAAATGTGAGTCAGAAGTTTAAGCATATCTGTCCAGCCTTTCTCTTTTCCCTTGTGTTTACTCCTGAACATTAAAAACAAAAGACAAAAAAATCCTGTCCTAAATTTTGAAATTGTATTTTAATATTTTTCTAAAATTTCCTCTGGTTCCTGTATTTGTGAGTTTCCCAAAGCGAAGGAGCAGCAGTATGCAGTTTCTTTTGATCTGATTTGTACCTACAAAGTAAGAAACTTTCTGATGATGGCGGTATCAAAAGGGGGAGAATACCAGAAGATCTTGTTGCTCAGTGTTTATTGTGAGCCTTATTTATAATTTTGGCATTGTAAATATTTGAAATTTGTTCTTGGGTATGTGGCACAATGCAGTGCCTTGCATTATCACCCCAATTATCTTGAGTACCAGCAAGGTGGCCTCCTTATTGTAGCGCTCGGCTTCTCAGCCAGGGCAGAGTACAGAACGCACACAATGACTCTATTTCTGGTATACTTGCTCTGTGAAGTACACCTGAACATCACTGCCTTTCACTTTAGTCTGCCGTTGACCAGTCTTTTGCATGATCTGTGGCATAAAGACACCTATACTATGTTTGAGGTTTGGAGGGGGAAAGGACCAGCTGGCGGAACAGAGGAATGGACTCAAATTCAGTTTCTGTCCTTTACCTTTTGTGTAGGATGGAATTTGCATTTGATTGCAACAGAGAAAAAGGTGTCTGTATCCCAGGTCATTGGCTGTTCTGCATCCTTTCTTTAAATGATTGGTATGTCTATTTGAGTAGGGAATTATGACTCTCTTACATAGGAGGAGGTCAGTTCTGTAACCATAGATTAGAAACCCAAATTAAGTGTGAAAGTAGTTAAAGACTAAGCAAATTTTAAAGGGAAGAAAAAAAAAAAAAACACTTCTTTTTAAGACATCAGTGTCTGTAATTACAGTTTTAGCTCTACTGTAACCCATTGGTGAAAAACCACTTTGCTACCAGAGACGGCCAAGCTGCATATGCATGAAGGTGATCTGTAACTGAAGTGGTACTTCCTAGAGAAGGTCTGATTCCAGAATCTCAGTGTCATTGCTGAGCCATTGTGTGTCCCCGTAGTCCTCAAAATCTTTTAATATGTGAAGATATATACTGCTTTTACAGGGATCCATTACTTATAAAAAGAAGGATTTGGGGTATGTATGATTTGGTTTGGGGGTGGGTGGAATTTGCAGATGTAGTGTGGGAATGAATTGTCATTCTCAAACAGAAATCTGGGCACTAAAAGAGAATACCTTAGCAAAAAAAGCCCAGTCTCTTGTGTCCCACTTCAGAAACATAACATATATTGTGAGAAAAAAGTGCTTCAGAGTCCTTAAAATAAAGAAGTTTTTTTACTCTTGTGTCTTGAGACTTGCAGTGTTATTAGCTCAAAGGAGGGATATGCTTTTTCATGATGACTGTATTTAGCTGTGAGGAATAGTCCTTTTTAAAAGAAATTGAAATGAGTGTATGAGAGCGTGAAATTATCAACAGTGCTGGTGCACATTTACATTACTTCTACATACTCTTTGGAATGACCACACAACAGTACAAGGACTTCATTTCCACTGTGTTGATTTTTCTTGACAAAACGTGTCAGTCTATCCAAAGGAGGGTGTTTTGCCAAGATAAATATAAAATTTATGATTAAGCAAAGTGTTTCCTTATTATAATCCCTAAAGAGATTTTGAGACTTGTTAATTATAATGTGTCTAGGTAGTTTTAAGAGTAAGTTATCCTTTATGCTTTTAAACGCGGAAGTGCAGCAATGCCATCAACCATTTGAGGTCTTACCAGCAGAAACAACACTGCATACTAATTTCCTTTGAACCAAGTAGCAAAAAAGCCATACATATGCAATATATAACCTCAGATTCAGTTTTACAGGCCTGTACAGAGAGCAAGAATCCATGTCAGTGGCATGGTTTATAAAACCATGTCTCACTCTTGCCTGTAATGCCCTTTTGACAGGATGGATAAAAATTGATAACATGATTATACTTCTGGCACGTTTCTTTAACTGATGTATTTATGGAATACTTCTTTGAAGAAAACTATGGTGACTGTCAATATTATTCATTAAAATAAATGGAGAATGAAAACTGACTTAGGAGATGAGTGAATTTTGACCTTTGTTGTGCCAGTGTTGGCTTTGGAGTGCAGATTTCTAATTAAATTGTGAATGTACTTAGATAGTGGATATTAAATGATCTCACTGTATTCTTTCAAGGACTATGAACTTCCAAAATCAAGGATAACATTAGATGTCAGCCAAGTATTTTGTCCTTCTTGTGGTTTGTCTTTACATCTGAATTAGTGCCAGTTTGCACAGATTGTGTGTCAGCTTAAATACAAGAAACAGCCCTCAGTCTGCTTGAACTCGTTCCACCAAAGACTTCTAAAAACTTTCGGTAGTCTGCAAACTGTAATGGTTGTTTCACATTAAGATGCTTTGTAGAATTATAAAACAGCTTTTCTTGTGCTTTCAAATAAAATGTTGTCATCCGCTAATGAATGAGATACCATCTGTAATAATTAAGGTTATTCTACTTGTTTTCCCCCTGCAGCAAAACTTCTGAAGGTTTGCAGAAGACAGTAAGAGAACCACCAAGAAGGCTATTGCAGTATTGTAAGTACTGCACCCAGGAAAAAAATAAATACGTGAATTAAGAATGTTGTAAAGAGAATTTTTTTTTTGGGGGGGTGGGGGTGGGGAATGAGGAACATAAAGGGATTATGTGTAAAATACAGAGCAGGATGTATTGTAGCAGTCATGTTAATAATTTACAAAGGAAAAACTGCACTCTTGTAAATCTAGAATTGTATCCATGTGCAGTGTAATCAGGAATTTACCAATAGCAGTGAAAAATATTTCTCTCTCCACCTAAGATTGATCTAGTTTATATACATTTGTTTATTTAAAACTATCAGAATTTAGAAAATCATTGTAGTTTTGTAGGTTTGTCATTTGTTTTAGTGACTTATTGTTTAGGTTATTTTGCAGAATTATTTATTTGCTGATTTATTTATGTATTTCATTATTTATTTATTTGATTATTTAGTAAATTATTTATCTGATGAATTATTAATACATCTTCATGACATGCTTTAAATTATTTATAACTTAATTTTGAGTTTATTGCTTTTCGACGCTGCATTGTTACTGACTACTTTTGATTTTTTTTTTCTTGGTTCTTGAAAATTAAAGTACTAGCTCTAAGGCAAAAGTATATTCTTTGCAGAATCCATAGATGGTGTTCAATGAAGTAATTTACCCTGTAGATGCTAATTTTGTTTAGCTTTATATTGCTTAATATCACTTTTCTACTTAGGTTTTGCTTCTATTATAGATATGTCAAGATCAAATGAGTGACCTTTAAGGAGCAAAGATAAATGTTTACTTTAAAAGGTATAGAAACAGGGTAGTTCTGTTTTTCCCTTATTAAGTACTCTGTAATTATTCTTAAAGTTAACTTGAGATATTTTTGTCCAGGTAAAATGGATGTTTTTTAAACGAGACTCTTGGTGTTTGAGCTAATACATTTAAGTTCTAATAAGAAAATAATATATTCACATTAATAACTCATATGGAGAGTTCCTTTTTAGCGGCAAGGTTTTAAATATACAGGGAGGAATGGTGCTATCTTTAGACACACGCAGAAGAAGATAGGTGTTGAGGGGGGAAGGTGGGTAGTAGGGTTTTTTCCCCCACAGCGTTTTTTGTATGCATAGGAATTTATAAGCTCTGAAATCTTAACATCTCTGTGTTATTGTATCTAAACTACTCTCAGGTTCTGCGTTCACAAGAATCATTCCTAGTGCATAACATATTGTTGTGAAGCCTGTTTTTGCGTTGCTTTCTTTTTCCAGTTAAAATGGTCTGAAATCTCATCTTTTTCTCTGAAGAGGCTTGAGTGAATGTATAAAAACAGTGTAAGGGGAGAATTTTAGGCTTCATGTATGAGCACCAGCTTTGCAGATTTTAAAACAGGTGCAAGGGATCAGAATTTGACTGGGAGTCAATTCTGGGTGATGGTGTTTTTCAGGACCAAATGAGCCTCTTACCTGAAGTTGCCTGTTTGACCTCAGGTCCCAGTGAGTAACTTGTTGGGCAGTTGGAAGCCACCTTGCAGGAGAGTGCTGTGACTGACAGCCCTGTTCCAGAGCTGTAATGAATAGGGCAAAGCAGCAGTTCTTCTGCAAAAGTGCCGTGTGCATAACGTGGCCTTTATTCTATGTTTAGTGCTTGAAAGGAATTACTATATACTTTAAAGTTTTAACACAGCGTGGAAAGGCTGCATTGTACATTTCAAGTTTCAATGCTGTTGAAATACAGTAGAAATGGCCTCTGTAGACAGGTTTCACTATAGAACTTAAATTATGCATGTGTATATCCAAATTCCTTATTTTGAAATATTGAATGTATGAATATTTAATTTGTATCTTGCTTTAGTATCTTCATATGCTTGCCTTAAAGGAAGCTGTTTCCTTTGATTTATATACATGGATAAAAATGTGTGTACAGTATGTATCAATGGTTTTTCTCTCTACGGTGTTAGATGAAGAGCTTTAGATAATGATAGCTACTGATTTTTATTCTGCAGCTTGCTACCATTGTATAAAACGTAAATTTGTCATATTTGTTCTCTTAATCTTACTTGAATTTCAAATTCATTTTCTTTCCAGAAATATTTTCTTAATTACATATGTTAAGAAAAGTCAAGTATGTTGCAGATCTTAATGATGCAGTATTTTTGGTCTGTGCACAGTAACAAAGCTCTGAATATTATTATTTGGGGCAGAGTTCCAATCTGAAATTTACATTTCTCCTTATTTGAATGTTTTCAGTGAAGCTGAGAACTCCAAGGGAGTTCCTCAACATGTACGAGTTTATGTGACATGCACTATGAAATTTAGTGCAGTCACTCGTACTTCCTTGTGTAAATGAGGTCTTATTGTTGAATAAGACCCATTATAAGCAGTTGCAAAGGTAATTGCTGTTAATGCATTCTGCCACCAGTTTCTCAGAGTATGAAACACTTCCTGAAAGATGTGCTACTACTGTTATAGGGTAATATAACGCAGCTTATGTGTTGGCACTGAAAGTAGCTACTTCATAATGATGACAAGTGAAAGTACAGCCAAAGGTCATGTTGAACAAGAGATTTCTTTCACACCTCATCCATTTTCTAGATGTGGTATGAAAATAGGTTTATTTTTTTTCAGTATTTTTACCAAGAAGTTATCTTGAAATAATTTTTTATGCCTTATATATTATTTTGTTCACGTTTTAAGAGATGGAGTGCGGAATTCTAGCATGCTAACTTTGGTACTACAAGTGTTCAAAGCTTAAATTTGGGGTGCAATTAGACAACATAAGTGGTATTTCGTCTCACTACTTTTTTTTTTTTTGGTTTGCAAATTTACTTAAAGGCATAGCTCTAAGTTCTAGAAAAAGGACTATTAATGTGCAAAGTGGTATTTATATTGATGTTGCATGACTAACTATGGTTTTATTGTTTTTTGTATTTTTTAAGAAGAAAGATATGGATTTTTTTCTGAAAATGGCAGTCTGTTGTTCAGAAATAGAAGAAGAGTGAACCTACCTGTGCTGGCAGACTACTTCTTAGCTCTGTTTTAAAGTGATCCTTCCAGAAATGTGAAAGAATGATTTATGCTGTATGCTCCATCCGTCTTACAGTGAAATGGCCAACCAGGATGCTAAAATAAGGTGTTATTTTAAAAACATGAATAGTCACGTATCAGATAGTGAAAATGAAGCTGGCATGTTTCACAGAAGTTGCTGAGCAGTTAGGAGATGATGGTTGGAAAGACTAAATCTGGTGTATTATTGGTAGGTGTATTTATGTTCTAATCTAACTCCATAGAAATTGCAGAAGCCATATTAAGCTCTTCTTGAATTTATTCCATACACATAAAAGAATTTACATCTCATGAGTCATATACTTCCTGTTGTATCTTTAATACAGCCATTTTTAGTATTTTTCTTGCCTCTTTCCTCTGTTGGTATGCTTAGAGAGTCTGTGTGTTAGAGCTTATTATTTCACCCGTGAGGCAAGGAGGAGTTCGACGCTAAATGATGTTTCTTCTTGCCACAATGAGACTTGATTTTGTCATCCTAATGACGCTAGCTTGCTTCACAGAATAGGAATCAGCACTCTCTCAAATCAAACTTTACAAGTATTTTAACAAGTGCTTTGAAGGAAATACTAGAGAAATACTCCAGTATTTGTAACTAAAAACATGTTGGCTTTGCAAAATGAATATCCAAGTTCTGTTTCACTTTGTAGGGAGGCTGCTCTACTACACATTTTGGAAGTCTTTGTTAAAGGAAGTAGGACTGATCAGAGCTAATAGTGATGAAAGCATGATGTTTTAAGAAGAAACGATGCAAACATTGTTTAAAATACAAGTTCACATAAAATATGGATCATAGTAAGACCTCAGCTAAAAAACCCAAACCAAAAAAAAAACCCTCAAGCTAGGAGAAATTTTGTATGTTTCACAGGAAAAATCTTTGCAGCACTACCTAGAAAGAAGATGTCTGCAAGAGGGAGAAGCTACAGCCAGCAAGATGTTACTATGCTTGGTCCGGGATTATGCTCTATAGCATGGTCAAAAAGGAGTTAGTAGTTTTTCTTGAACTAAGGATCCCATAGGGGGATAGGAGCTGTAGAAGGGTGTGAATTTGAGAGGAAATAGTGTAACAATGGGAGGCAATAGTATGATAATAGGAACTTATGGGCATGATGTTGGTAGCAGCAGTGGGTTTTTGAGAAGCACAGGGTCTTTTGTGTTGGACATCTGAAAGCAATAATAGAGTTGAATCATCCTTTTATATCATTAAAATATCCGGCTCCTTACAACAACATATTTGTACGTTTATATACATCTCTTTGACTGTATGATAGATGCTATTTTTTATCTGAAGGAACATTAGAAGATGTTACAGCTGCAAGGTTAAACATTCACATAGTAAGCTGTGACTTTTAACTTGAATATTGAACCCTGGAAGCCTGTTCTATGAAAGTTTTTTAACAGTAAGCAGCTTTATTACTAGCTACACACATGTAGCTTTTTTTGTTCTGTTTGTACTGTTTTCATTGTTTTATATTTTTATACAAAACACGGGTTCTCCGATGTTCATAGTGTAAGCTGCAATCTAATACTTTTGGACTTTACAGTATCTCCCTCTCCCATTTCTTCTGTATGATTTTGGTCAAGTAAGCTGACAGAAACTGTCTGCATATCATTATGACCTTTCATGGGGAGGAAATGCCTCCTATTTTGCAGGCAGTGAAAAAAATCCTCATGAGAATTACAGTAACTGGTTATATTTCAGTAATGGTTGTGAATGTTATATAGACTTTAAGAAATCTTTTGTGTTTTTCTTTGAGTGTGTGTTAACTGCAAAAAATGAGTAGCATGTAGCAGAAGATGACCAGCAACTTCAGAAATGTAGCTCATTGAGCTACCTCAAATCCAGAAGGTTTTTTATTATTCTCCTTCTCGTTGAAATATGTTTTAATGGGTTAGGTCAAGTCTACATCAGGAGCACTTTGCAAGTTTATTTATACTAGAAACTCACGTGTATCTCAGGTACAACTTAGTAGCAAAGTGGTGGTCAAATAGCTGAGTCTTATTCCTGCATCTCCTTCATTCTGTCTCCAATGCTAAGAAAAGCTAAAAATCTAATTTATAAAAAAAAAAGAAGCTAAAAATCTAAAAATAAAATTTTCTAGTGTAACTTCCCCTTAGTTGCATTAAGTTAGCACACTCATGGAGTACCACTAGCATACTCTATCCTGCCACATGTAATCGTATGATATACGTTAAGATGTCCCCCAGGAAGAGCCTCTAACATCTTGTGAGCAATACAGTGAAGATGCAAGAAGTTCAGTGAAGAAGCAAGAAGTTCAGTGAAGAAGGCTGTGCCTAGTGTGGTGACTTGTCTCTACTGAAACATGTTTTTCCTTTCAGCTGAAATTCTGATCTTGTAAACATTTGAGCGTAATTTACGACTAAACGGATAGTGGCACTGAAGTTGATGAATATATTCTCTTACAACATCATATTTATTAAACACTAATTTTAGACTATTTTCTTTATCCCAGGATCTTGCATTTGACATATGATTATAGTGGTTGTGAAAGCAGCAAAAATATCAAATACAAAGAGTTTTGTTATTCACAGTTTTCTGGTTGTTGCTTATATTGTTTCTCACGTGTGTGCGTGCATGTATGTGTGTGTGTAAGTGCCCTGTTTCAGTTGACCAGAATTTTCAAAGACCCTAGGCGTCTAGGATTGTCCCATTTTATCATATTATTTCAATTTTAACATTTGATACGAAAGTTCTGAGGTTTTAGATTAATAGGAAACTTAACTTTTGTACAATAAAGTTTAGCATATAGTTGGTGTGTACGAGTTATCTAGAAACTCGATGTATAAGCTTTTATTTGAAATTTCTCCTAATTTGCAGCCAGTGAATGAAATTGTTGCAATTTTTTGACTAGATAAATTTACTTTTTTCTGCTTCTATACAGAACTGGTTTTGTTTCTGTACTGTGTAACTCAACATAGTATGTCTAAGCTATCTCTTCTTTAATTGAGTCAAAAGATAGTTTTCAAAACATATTCATTCACAATTAATAAAGAGTACTATTTGCCTTGCTGTGCCTACCTATTCTTAATAAAAACCTGCACTACCTGGGACTGAATGTAAAAGTAACTTGGGAGTGAGAAGTATATTTTGGTAACAACCTGAAAAAAAAAATCTTTTGTTTCTTTTTAATCACCTAAACTCTACAGTACTACTCTTAAGACACTTTCTTAGGGAGAGACTTTGTTATATGCATATGCATGCAATGCGTTCTTAGAACAGTTAGTAAAACTGTGGGCACATCTGAAGGCATATTCTGCATTTTCAGTGAAACGTATTTTGAATAACTAGCTGATATATTGAGTTGTCCATTGATTCTAAAGATATTTTTTTCTGTGCTCAGACAAATCAGGATGGTAATCATTTATAATTTCTTGCCTTCATGAAAGGGAGTGATGAATAATATGATTGGAAGGAATGCATGAGTCATGAAATGGGAAGCTGGGCAATCACGGAAAAATTCACTTTAAAAACTCTCTTCTGCGTACTAGGATCCGTAATGTAAGTTCAGTTTTCTGTAACGTAATACCAAAATTATGGTGGTAGAGGTTTTAATAAAAGCCTTGGATAGATGAACTACAGCTCTCTAAGTTGATTCTAACATTGTTTGGTGGGTTGTAGAAAGGAGTTATTTAACTCTCAGCTAAAGTGATCATGGATACGATGATCAGAGGACACTCTCTTCTGACTTCCATGTGAATGTGAAAATAAGATGTCTTAAAATACACTACAGTGAATCTGGAGTGAATGTAGACCTTACAGTCCTGAAAGTATCTGCACTACTATAAAACAGCTTTTAAGAGCTGTTAAAATATTGATAACTTGGTAGAGCACTCCAGAAACTCTTGATTTCTCTTTCAGATGTAGATCTGTGTAGCCAGTTGACATTTGCACTCTTTTTCTTGGTTGTACAACTACACATAAAACAGAATAAAACCAAGTATTCTTACTAAATTAATGGCTTAATTTGTCATAACTCCACCCACAAAAAAACCCATCTGTTTTTCAGCTTTTCTCCCATACTAAAATCATCAAGCATGTATTAAAAAAAAATGCTCAGTAGAATCAAGCACCAACTCTGTGTCCCAGGCAAGACTCACAGAACCAGCTGTTGTTCTCCCTGCAGTGACCTGGGCTAGGCAGCCTAGCATCTGCCTCTGTTTTCTTTTCAGTGACCCAAGCCAGATTTCTTCAAAGCCTATTGCTGATATTTTCCCTGCAGTCACTCATGCTAATTTCTTTTACATGCTACAGCTGTTTTGAAAGATCTCTTCTCTCTTCCTTTTCTGACTCACTCTTTGTGTAAATTTAAAGAGTTGATTTTTTTTTTTAAATTCCTGGGTAAGGTTGACTCTGCTGGTTGTCTTCCTTTAAGGCATGTGTCAGCACTATAGAAAAAGGGAAAATTAGATTTACTTTTCAAAAGAAAGTTCAATCTCACTTCTGATTCTTATGGGCAAAGAATCCTTGATTTTGAACTAGGTTAATTACGTGCATTAATTTGTGAGAATCAAGGTGAAGCTGTTGTTGGTGGCTTGGGACAGCACAGAGTTCAGAAACATGCAGAAACAAAAAGGGAGATATTTTGCTCTGTGACCTAACAGTACTAAAAAATTATGTGACAAAATGCTCTGAATGAGAATGAAAGGCTATTAATGATATAGACCTTAATCAATAGGATTAAGCTGACCTCAGGAAGGCAGTATTGCTAAATATTTAGATGCAAAACAGTAAAGTGTAAGTTTGTCTTTTTGGGGGAGAGACAGCTCAGCTTTCACAGTCATTGCCAATGAAAATGATGCAAAAATTTTCAGAAAGGCTGATTTTTTTCTTTATAAAAACGAAAGTCTGTTTTTTCTTTTTTTCTGTAAGACATTCAAATATAAAAGTGAGCCAGAGGTTTCTGATTCTTTGCATGGTTTATAGTGACTATATTTTAGGAGAGATTATGCACCTTGCTTTCAGTTTTCAGTCTTAAAAAAAATTCCTTTTGGCAACTGCCAAATCATTTATGTGGTCAAGTGATTTCTTTAAAGAAAAATGTGGCTGCTACTGAGTGACTAGAATTTGCCAAAGCTGGAAATGCCAGTGATGTGCATGATATGAACATTTTACCCTCTCTAGATCAACATGAAGTTCTTTTTCAGTCATCTTTGTTCTGGGACAACTAATGTAGGTATTCTTTGAATAAATACTGCTCTAGAATATAAATGGAAGCATAATAAGGGTGATTGATTGGAAGAATCACTTCAGAAACTGACGAAGGTAGCCTTGCCTTGCTAAGCCCCTTTCCCTGGCCATGTGTTCTCACCACTTCTATGCAGGATGCTGCATGTGCATCCATGCATGTTTTTGCTGTGTTAGTTTTCTGATCTGACCACATTAGTGCTAGTACAAAGAAGGAGTGAGAAGAAGACAGTTGAAGAGGATAGGAGGCAGTCACGAAGCAATGCTCTGAGCCAGTACCTAAGGATGGTGTTAAAAGGTACTGCTGCCAGGTCTGTAAAACACACAGGGTAATAGTCGCTGTCTCTGAAGTTTATCTCACTGTATTTT
>NW_010114982.1:30892-31896 GCF_000699245.1 Pterocles gutturalis | reverse complement strand
AGTAATGCAAGATATAACATGTTTGGTTACTTCTGACTCTGATTTACTCATTTTTACTTTTGTTCATCATCAGAAAGTACAGCATAATTTTTAAAACTCTTAGATACCAGAAGAACTAATGGCCAAAAAATGCCTCTATTTTCTGAAATAAATGAGCCGTTTGGCTCAATGTGATAGGGCTTTTCTGAAGTAAATTCCCTGTGATGCATTCTTTCTTCAGTGTTCCAAAGTTGTCTAAGGTAAAAATTTATGAGTAATTTATAAGGCTTAGTTGACATCCTGTGTATAGAAATTCAAATTTTATCTTGTAATTTTTCACGTATACGTCTCCATCAGTTCATCTGTCTTGTAAGCCTTTGGTTCTCAACATTTACCAAACTTTTTACAAAGGATTTCTTTCCAGTTCTTGTACTGTTCTGGTACAAACCTGGATGAATGTGCAAATCCTCTGTGTTCGAAACTCATTGTCATGGTTTAGAAAGGCCACAGGGACAGTCTTTTGTTGAACACCTGGTGGGCTGAGGCAGGGACAGGGAGGGTTTCACTCACCACTTAGGGTCATGGGCAAGAAACCAACAACTTGGGAAGAACAAAAAACCAATTGAATTTATTAACTACAACAAGAAGCAAGATAATGAGAGAGAGAAACTACATCTTAAAAAGGCACTTCTCCCCCACCCCTCCCTTCTTCCCAAAGCCCAAAGGCTTTGTTCTGTACCTTCTCCCTCCCGGCGGCACAGGGGGGCAGGGAAGGGGGGGTGCAGTCAGTCCACCGCTCCTTCCTCCTCAGGGGAGGGCTCCTCACAGTCTTTCCCTGCTCGAGCATGGGGTCCCTTCTCATGGGAGAGTCCTTCTCAAAAACTGCTCCGGCGTGAGTCCTTTTCCAGATGGGGCCACAGTTCCCCAACGACTGCTCGGCTCTGGCGTGGGCTTCTCCAGAATTCCTACGTGGGGTCCTCCACGGCTGCATCTTCTCATGGGCTGCACCAAGGGACAAACCGTGC